>NC_059255.1:6677747-6717747 GCF_017591435.1 Portunus trituberculatus | reverse complement strand
TGTGTGGTATATGAATGACAGACAGGTGGTATATAGGAATTAGATGGCAGGTGGTATTGAGGTTATGTGTGGTATATGAATGACAGACAGCTGGTATATAGGAATTAGATGGCAGGTGGTATTGAGGTTATGTGTGGTATACGAATGACAGACAGCTGGTATAGGAGTAACAGACAGGTAATGAAACAAGTAACAGTTGGTATGAAAATAGATAGACGACAGAGATAGTGACAGATAGACAGGTAGAAAGTGACTGATGGTAAATAGAGATAAATGGATAGATAGATAACAGGTGACAGGCAGGTAAAAAGTGACAGGAGAGACAGGTAGCAGAAAGACAGGTGATAGACAGACAGGTGACAGGTGACAGTAGTAAGTTTGTCAGTGTGGCAGGTTAAGATAGGTTAGGTTAGGTTAGGTTGGCAGCATAGTAGTGAGTGTGTGGCAGGTTAGGATAGGTTATAGGTGACAGCATAGTAGCGAGTGTTAATATGACAGGTTTTAGGTAACAGAGCATAGTGTGGTTAGGTGAGGTTAAGGTGACAGTAGCTTAGAGTGGTGAGGTGAGGTGAGGTTAGGTGACAGTAGCGTAGTGGTGAGTGGTTTAGTATGACAGGTTACGCTTGCTTTCAGACGCGCGGCGGCAACTCAGTACATCAAGTCACGGTCTGTTACAAAAAGAATCACAGAGTAAGTTGTCAGCCTCACACTCACTACTACTACTACTACTGCTACTGCTACTACTACTACTACTACTACTACTACTACTACTACTACTACTACTACTACTACTACTACTACTACTACTACTATACTTTTGTTCATTTTAGGGCTTTGTAACGATAACTACTACTGCTACTACTATTACGACTACTACTACTACTACTACTACTACAATAACAGTTGTAGATATATTAGTTACAGTACATATATCTCTTTCAAACTCTTTCTATCCAAGTTATGATAAATAGATGCAGTAATAACAATAAGATTCCAAATATGCCCAAAAAAATTTAAATGAGAAAGCTAGAATTGAAAAGATATTAATTAAAAACTATTAATTATCTCATCCCACAACATTTTTATTAACGTTCTTGAAATAGTGAAAGAATGATAATGATAAGATTGAAAATATGAAAAATAGACAATAATAATAAGATTCAAATGTGCAAATAAAAGATAAGATAGGAGATTGTAAAGATGTATTATTAGTATGAGCACATATCTTCGCTACATTTGTCCCGCCATCAAACAGTTGCATTCAAGTTATGATGAAAAAAAGAAGGAAAAGAGAAATTACACATTGATAAAAAGAAGGAAAAGAGAAATTTACATATTGATAAAAACAAGAAAAAGAGAAAATTACACATCTTATAAAAACTAATTCGATTTAGATCACGTAAAGAAAAACGAATGAAAAAAAAAAAAAATCTTTTCACTAAAACAAAAAGAATAAATAGATAAATAAATAAAAATGGAAAATAAATACCCATAATTATTTTTCATCAAACAAATAAATAAAGCAACAAATATCTTTTCACTAACAAAAAAAAAAAAATACGTATATTTTTTCTTTCATCAAACAAATAGGCAAAATTAAATAAAGAATGATTAATAGGTCAAATAAATAGAAAATAAATATAAATACATTAAAAATAATAATCTTTTCACTAACAATAAATAAATAGATAAGATAAATACGTACAAATTTTCTTTCAACAAGTCAACATTTCCTCCTTAATCTTTTCGTTCTTTGTTTGGATTGGCTAGTTGCATCGTGTACGTTTGTGTATGTGCGTATGTATGTACGTATATCTTGCCTATGTGCGTGTTTGTGTACGTATAGGCTAGTGTGTTTATTTCCATCCTTACCAAAATTTTCTCATATTTTTTGTAATTTTCCAGATTTTATTGTTTTTCTCTACTAGTTAATTTATTCTCCTTTATTTTCTTTATTTTATTGTATCAGTGTGTTTATTTTAGGCGCGTAGTGTGTGTGTGTGTGTGTATGTTGGTTTGTATGCTTGGCTATTCATTACTGGCTGTTTATATTTATTGTTCTGTATTCGTATGTTTGTTTTTTTAATTTATCAAAGTTTGCCCTGAAATTTTGAGTGGGTATTCCCGTTTTTTGTTATAATTACAGTGAACCTTCTCTATATCGGACACACAAGTCGGATATCGCTTATTTCGGACGCTACATTGCCACTGGACTAATTTGGTTTTGATCGGATGCGCGGCGATATAAGTGGCAAGCGTCCAGTACAGTTTCCCGCCAACCAAACACCCCCTCCCCTCCCTCTCTTCCCCAAATCCCCTACGCATCACCACGTGGGGTTGACTCCTGTTCGTATTCAGAAACGTCTTACCCTCTCACTACGTCAGTTTTCCAAGGCCACACACAACGAGTCAGGTTTTCTAGACATTCCTCTTTAAACAAACTAGAAATCTTGCAAATCTATCGCCAGAATCATGAAAATACTCTTAAAAACACGAATAGGGGCAAATAGCAGGGATTTCCAGACACTTTCTCCTTTTAATGAACTAGAAAGCTTGCAAATTCATCACCAGAATCATGAAAATACTCTTAAAAACACGAGTAGAGATTTTCAAGACAATTTCTCCTTTAAACAAACTAGAAATCTTGCCAATCTATCACTAGAACCATGAAAACACCCTTAAAAACACGAGCACCTTCAAGTGGAGCCTTTAGAAAACAGTGAAGGAGAGAGAGAAGTGTTTCATAATATGGGCCTTACTGATCACAACTACGGTCACTCGCGCGTCTCTCACCTGCCTCTGCACAGTACATACGTATAGGTGATAGTGTCCGTATAGTAACCAGTTTATTTTTATACTTCGGACGCTTGCCGTTATTTCAGGCGGGGAAACGGACATCGGGTTTTTTCGGAGTTTTGGGGTATTTCGGCAAGGTGTTTCCCAAGTTGATCCGATATAGTGAGGGTTTGCTGTATTGTTATTGTTGTTATTATTATTATTATTATTATTATTATTATTATTATTATTATTATTATTATTATTATTATTACTACTACTACTATTACTATCACTATTTTATTGATTGCAGAGAGAGAGAGAGAGAAATTACTTTTATGCAACCAAGTTAATTGTAGTAGTAGTAGTAGTAGTGGTGGTGGTAGTAGTAGTAGTAGTAGTAGTAGTAGTAGTAGTAGTAGTGATGGTGGTTTATGAAAATGATTCTGATTTTTATAGAATATTAAGATTGTTGCATTTTGATGAACTACTACTACTACTACTACTACTACTACTACTACTACTACTACTACTACTACTATTATCTTATTTTTTTTACCATTAATATTATCCTTTCGTTATGACTACTACTACTACTACTACTACTACTACTACTACTACTACTACTACTACTACTACTACTACTACTACTACTACTACTATCAGAGACCACTACTACTACTATTAGAGACCCTGGTATCACTCAAACAATAGAAGCAGTTTTCTCGTGAGTGTTCTTTCTTTCTTTCTTTCTTTCTTTCTTTCTTTCTTTCTTTCTTTTTACTTGTTCTGTTGTTCTTCCTTTGTTTTCCCTTCTTATATTACAACAACAACATCATCATCATCATCTGACACTTTCTTCCTATCACCACCACACACCACACCACCTCCTCCTCCTCCTCCTCCTCCTCCTCCTCCTCCTCCTCCTCCTCCTCCTCCTCCTCCTCCTCCTCCTCCTCCTCCTCCTCCTCATTGTTTTGTTTTTTTTTTTTCTTTATTTTGCTTTTTTCTTTTGTTAGTGAAAATTCTCTCTCTCTCTCTCTCTCTCTCTCTCTCTCTCTCTCTCTCTCTCTCTCTCTCTCTCTCTCTCTCTCTCTCTCTCTCACGAAATAATAAAAACTTCTTTCAACTCAAAGTAATTTAATCTCATTCTTAAGAGAGAGAGAGAGAGAGAGAGAGAGAGAGAGAGAGAGTTGGCAGCGTTGCAAGAAATTGTACCCAAAGAAAAAAATATTTGGATAAAAAGAAAAGAAAATGTATTACCTCTCTCTCTCTCTCTCTCTCTCTCTCTCTCTCTCTCTCTCTCTCTCTCTCTCTCTGAAGCAGCTCAGTTTTTTGTATTTAAATTTTTTCACTTCTTTTTATTTAACTTGTAAATGAGAGAGAGAGAGAGAGAGAGAGAGAGAGAGAGAGAGAGAGAGAGAGAATGAATGTACAGCTCATCGCCACCACCACCACCACCACCACTATCACCACCACCACCACCACCACCAGTTTAGAATTCTGAAGTGAAAAAAAAAATTGATAAAAGAAACATGATATCAAATGAAGCAAAGAAAGAAAACGGAGAATAAGTAAATAAAACAAGAATTTCTGATAACAAATAATAATAATAATAATGATAATAATAATAATAAACTGACATTATTTTATTTATTTATTTATTTATTTATTTATTTATTTATTTATTTTCACATTTCTGTTATTATCTTGCTTTCTCATATATAGTTTGTGTATATATGCATTTAGTTACCTATTTTATTGCTTATTATGTAATTTATCTAACTTTTCTATCCTGCACTACTTACTATTACTATTACTATTATTATTATTATTATTATTATTATTATTATTATTATTATTATTATTATTATTATTATTAGAGCGGGGCCTGTGTACGTAGATAAATTGTGTACATGTGTGTGTGTAGATGTAGGTGTTGAAACAGTCACACACACACACACACACACACACACACACACACACACACACACACACACACACACACACACACACACACACACACACTCTCTCTCTCTCTCTCTCTCTCTCTCTCTCTCTCTCTCTCTCTCTCTCTCTCTCCACCAAAACACCAAAAACACCCCAAAACACACTAAAACAACACTAGAACTAATAAACCCAATCTCTCTCTCTCTCTCTCTCTCTCTCTCTCTCTCTCTCTCTCTCTCTCTCTCTCTCTGTCTCTGTCTCTCCTTTTTCCTCTCCATTCACTTCTCCACCTCTCCACAGTTCGCAGGCATCTTCCACTTCAAATTCCTGGTGTCTGAACTGGAGGAGCTTGTCGTGGGAGGCGGTGACGGTGAGGTGGTTGTGACAGCAACGGTAGGAGACGCGCACTGGGACACCACGAATGCTGCTTATGCCACCACGAGGATCTTCAGTTCAGCCATTCGTCTAACCTTCTTGGGGGAGTCTCCGCAGGTGTTGAGGCCCCCTATGCCGTTCAGATTCTATGTAAGTGTCTGTGGGGTGTGTTTTGGGTGTGTTGGGGTGTGTTTTGAATGTTTTTGATGTGTTGGGGTGTGTTTTGGGTGTGTTGCGGTGTGTTTTGGGTGTTTTTGATGTGTTGGGATGTGTTGAGATGTGTTTTTGATGTGTTGGGGTGTGTTTTTGGTGTATTGGAGTGTGTTTTGGGTGTTTTTGGTGTTTGGGTTTTGGGGTGTTTTTGATGTATTGGGGTGTGTTTTGGGTGTTTTTGATGTGTTGCGGTGTGTTGAAATGTGTTTTTGGTGTCTTTGGGTGTGTTTTGGGTGTATTGGGTGTTTTTGGGTGTGTATAAGGATGTTTTGGGTGTGTAATGGGGTGTGTTTGGTGTGTATTGGGTGTATTGGGGTGTTTTCGGAGTGTGTTTTGAGTGTATTGGGGTGTTTTAGGTGTGTAGGGGTGTGCTATGGGTGTATTGATCTCTCTCTCTCTCTTTCTCTCACTCTCTCTCTCCCCGTCTCCCTCCCACAGCTGACGGCCACACAGTATGACGGGTCGCGTGTACCGGAGTGGCGCCTTCATCGTCACCGCCTGCTGGTCTCCCCTGAAGTGCGTTTGGTGACCGGGGAGCGACACCGACTTCTGCCGCGCACTGTTAAGATGACGCACGCTAAATACGCACTTGTGGGAAGCTGAGATTGATGTACACGTGGAACTGGGTGTGTGTCTGTGTGTGTGTCTTTTTGTTTGTCTCTCTGTCTGTGTGTTCCTGTTTTTCTGTCTGTTTGTATGTGTATCTGTCTCTGTTTGTGTGTCTGTCTCTCTGTCTGTCTTTCCTTTTCTGTTTGTGTCTGTCTCTGTTTGTTTCTCTGTTTTTCTGTCTGTTTGTATCTGTTTGTCTGTCTTTCCTTGTCTGTTTCTCTGTTTTTCTGTCTGTGTGTCTGTCTTTCTGTTTGTCTATCTGTCTGTCTGTCTGTCCTGTCTGTCTCTGTTTGTGTGTGTGTGTGTGTGTGTGTTTATGATGTAGAGATATTATTATTGTGTTTATTATTATGTTTGTTTGTCTGTCTGTCTGTCCGTCTGTCTGTTTGTGAGTGGCGTTATTATTTATTTGTGTATTTCCTTTGTTTTTCATGTATTTGTTTATCATCATCCTGTTTGTGTTTGTCTTGCTATTAATAATTCTCCCGTGTGTTTATCTGTTTGTCAAGCCCACTAAACACCACAGCACCTCCAAAACACCCCTTTCTCCCACCCACAGCATTCTAACACTCCTCTCCCCCCTCCATAGCAAACACACCCATAAGCACCACAACATCCACTAAAACACCCCAGGACACCACAAATCCACTTAAAACACTCCATAACACCGCAGCACCCACTAAAATACCCTCAAAACACCGCAACACCACTTAAAACACCCCCAAAACACCACAACACCCATTAAATCACCCCATAACACCCAGCACCCACTAAAACACCCCAAAACACCACAACACCCCTTAAAACATCCCAAAACACCACAACACCCCTTTAAACACCACCAAAACACCATAACACCCACTAAAACACCCTCAAAACACCGCAACACCACTTACAAAAAACCAAAACACCACAACACTCACTAAAACACCACAACACCCCCTAAAACACCACCAAAACACCACAACACCCCCCTAAAACACCACAACACCACTTAAAACACCCCAAAACACCACAACACCCCGTAAAACACCGCAACACCCACTAAAACACCCCAAAAACACCCCTCATCCTCCCCACACAGCATTCTAACACCCCCTCATCCCCTCCACAGCAGTAACGCCCCTCTCCCCTCCACAGCAGTCTAACATTACCCTCTGCCCCTCCACAGCAGACCACGAGGCAGCAGCAAAGGTGGAGTCGCTGTTCCTAGACGCAGAGTTGAAGGATGCAGCGGGCGGGAGGACCAGGGCTTCTCTAGTCACTGTGGCCCACCATTCACCACGTGGACGCCACCTACAGGTCACCACCAGTACCAGATCCCCGAAGGTACTGTGTGTGTGTGTGTGTGTGTGTGTGTGTGTGTGTGTGTGTGTGTGTGTGTGTGTGTGTGTGTGTGTGTGTGTGTGTGTGTTTCTACTATTTCTTCTATTTCTTTTTCTTCATCTTTTTGTTGTTGTTGTTGTTGTTGTTGTTGTTGTTGTTGTTGTTCTTCTTCTTCTTCTTCTTCTTCTTCTTCTTCTTCTTCTTCTTCTTCTTCTTCTTCTTCTTCTTCTTCTTCTTCTTCTTCTTCTTCTTCTTCTTCTACTACTACTACTACTACTACTACTACTACTACTACTACTACTACTACTACTACTGTGTGTGTGTGTGTGTGTGTGTGTGTGTGTGTGTGTGTTCATTCTTTATATGTGTATCTCTCTCTCTCTCTCTCTCTCTCTCTCTCTCTCTCTCTCTCTCTCTCTCTCTCTCTCTCTCTCTCTCTCTCTCTCTCTCTCTCTCTCTCTCTCTCTCTCTCTCTCTCTCTCTCTCTTAACATCTCACCAAACCCAATCTAACCTAACCTAACCTTTTATCCTTTTCATTTTCCGTCTGTTTCTCTCATTCTAACCTAACCTAACCTAACCTAATGTAGCTTATCCTAACCCTTTTATCCTCTTCATTTTTTATCCCTTCTTTCTTTCACAATCTCACTTCATTCAAATCATCCCTAACCCAACCTAACCTAACCTAACCCAACCCAACCTAATCTAATGCTATATTCTTTTCATTTTTTCCTTTCAGTCTTTCTCAACCTCATTTAACCCAACCTAACCTAACCTAACCTAACTTAACTTAACCTTACCTTACCTCACGTCACCTCACCTATTTTTTCCCTCACCAGGTCGGAGAGTACGTCATTCTACACGTCCGCAGCAACTATTACCTCGATCGCTTCCGCTACATTCTTCTCAGCAAGGGGATGATCATAGAGGCTGGCCAGCAAACCATGGAGGTGAGGTGCTGGTGGTGGTGGTGCTGGTGGTGCTGGTAGTGGTGGTGGTGGTGGTGGTAACAGTGGTGGTAGTCTTAAACATTTTCCTCTCAGTTTTTGAAGGCTACAGAGATGACTAACTGGGTTTTCATGTATTTGTCCTGTTAATGGTGTGGAAATCTTGTTAATCTGTCACTGGAACCATAACAACACCCTTAAAAATCTTTCATTCTCTCATCATGACTGTTTTCCTCTCTCTCTCTCTCTCTCTCTCTCTCTCCTTCAGATATCAAACCACAGTAACATTTTTCCTCACATATCTCTCCTCCGACAGGCATCCCTGAAGACCTTCCCTCTGCCACTGACCCCTGAAGTCGCTGGTGTGGCCACAGTCGTCGTGTACACCATAGGCCGCGACGAGAGCCTGGTAGCCGACGCCCTGACCTTCCCAGTGGACGCCCTGACTCGCAAGGGGCTCCATGTTGACCTGAGGCAAGACCCAAGAGACCAGCATAAGTTGAAAGTGACAGTGATGGGTCTCCCCGGCAGTAGGGTGTCTCTAGCTGGCACACACTGGGAGTCTTACAGTATGCAGGCTGGGAATGACTTGACGCATGCACAGGTAAGAGTGTGTGGGTGTCTTGGGGGTGTGTGAGGGTGTAGGGTGTAGTTTTATGGTGTTTGGAAGTGTAGAGAGAGAATTCTAGAGATTTTTAGCGTGTAGGAGAAAGAATACTGTTTTTTGTGTTTTTCATAGAAGAAAGAAAAAAATAAGTGTGTGTGTGTGTGTGAGGGTGTAGGGTGTAGTTTTACGGTGTTAGGGAATGTAGCAGGGGAAATTATTGGTGTTTTTAAGGTGTAGGGAGAGAATTTTAGGTGTTTTTAGGGTGTATGGGAAAGAATAGTGGTGTGTTGGAGTGTGTTTTGAGGTGTAGGGAAAGAATGAATGTGTGTGTGTGAGAGTGTAGGGTGTAGTTTTAGTGTATTTGGAAGTGTAGGAGAGAAAATTCTAGGTGTGTTTAGGGTGTAGGGAAAAGAATACTGGTTTTGGGTGTAGGAAAGGCAGAAAGACAGAAATAAGTGTGTGTGTGTGTGTGTGTGTGTGTGTGTGTGTGTGTGTGTGTGTGTGTGTGTGTGTGTGTGTGTGTGTGTGTGTGTGTGTACCTTCCACCATTACTGTACCCTTCCCATCACCACTGTACCCTCCCATCACCTCCACCCTAATATCTTCCCATCACAATAGAAAATAAATAAAATGAATAATAACCATGATTTTTGTTACACCCCATCATCATCACTGTACCCACCTTTCACTGTACCACCCGTCCCTCCAGGTGCTGTACCAGATGGCGCGGGATGTAGGGCGGGTGGTGCAGGACCCCTTGGAGCAGAGGTGGGTATCGCAGGATGGACTGCCGGAAAATATACTGCATCTGCCGAGGACTTCACCGGGGATTGACCCTAATGCGACTTTTACGTGAGTTTGTGTGTGTGTGCGCGTGTGTGTATTTACCTAGTTGTAGTTTTCCATGGCCTGGGCTTTACGCTGGTGTGGTCCCGTCTCCATATCTACACTTATCCAATTTTTCTTTCAAGCTCTGCACACTCTTTGCTGACACCACTTCCTCACTCAAACTGTTCCACGTCTCAACACATCTTTGCGGGAATCTATACTTTTTAACATCTCTCAGACATCTTCCCTTCCTCAGCTTCTTACTATGCGATCTTGTGGTTCGACTGACATATTCTTCTCTCAGGATCAGTTTCTCATTATCCACTTGATCCATTCCGTTAATCAATTTATAAACTTGTGTGTGTGTGTGTGTGTGTGTGTGTGTGTGTGTGTGTGTGTGTGTGTGTGTGTGTTTTGTATACGTGTGTATATTTTTTCTCACACACAGACACACTCATTCGTTCCTCCTCTCACAGATACGCAGACCTCCTGGTGCTGTCGGATGGCCCTGTGCCGACCCTAGGGAATGTGTGCAGTGCTGGGGGGGCTCACAGGGGACAGTGCCTGCTGGGGGGGTGCTACACTGCTGTGGAGCGCTGTGACGGCAAGGCAGACTGTATGGATAGAGTCGATGAGAAAGGATGTGAGCTAATGCTGTGTTTTGCTGTGTTTTTGTGTTTTTATCCACTTCCTGTTCTTGTAATGTGTTTAAATTGACATATATTGCTATAAGACACATCCATTTAACATCACACCCACTTTAAAGCCTTCTTGTACACTGAAACACACTTACACTGCCACCAAACACACTTAAACACACTTAAAACACCAAACTCACATAACACCACCAAACACACTTATAACACCACCAAACACACTTAAAAGCACTTAAACACACTTGAAACACCACCAAACACACACCAAACACACTTAAAACACCACTAAACACCTCACACACCCACCGAACACCCATCCACATCTTCCCACACACACCCACACCCTCTTGCACCCACCAAACACACTCAAACACACCCACATAAACTCACACATATATCCGTAACCCACATTTACCCACTTCCACTCACCCACCCACCCACCACACCTCTTACACCCACTTAAACACACTGACAAACCACTGAACACACTTAAACCACCACAAAATACACCTAAACACACTTAAATACCCCCAAACACTCCAAAACACCACCAAACACCTCACACACCCACTCCCACCCTAGCTCTTATACCTGCCAAACACACTTAAACACACTTACAAACCACTGAACACACTTGAACCACCACAAAACACACCCAAATATATTTAAACCACCAAAAACACACCCAAACACACTTAAACCACCACAAAACACACCCAAACACACTTAAACCACCAAAAACACACTCAAACACACTTAAACCACCACAAAACACACCCAAACACACTTAAACCACCACAAAACACACTCAAACACACTTAAACCACCACAAAACACACCCAAACACACTTAAACCACCACAAAACACACCTAAACACACTTAAACCACCACAAAACACACCCAAACACACTTAAACACACTTAAACCACCACAAAACACACCCAAACACACTTAAACCACCACAAAACACACCCAAACACACTTAAACCACACAAAACACACCCAAACACACCACACACTCACACACTTAACACACACTTAAACACACCACACACACAAACACACAAACACACTTAAACACACACAAACACACTTAAACACACCAAAACACACAAAACACACCAAACACACTTAAACACACCACACCCAACACACTTAAAACACCACACACAAAAACACACCACACTTTAACACACTTACACCACCACCAACAAAAACACAAAACACACCCAAACACACTTAAACCACCACAAAACACACCTAAACACACTTAAATCACCACAAAACACATCCAAATACCTCACACACCTACCAATACCCTTACACCCCCCCCAGGTCCCCACAAAGAAGAGGAAGATCTAGCCCAGTATCGCCAACACCGCAGTAGTCGCCTGTCCCGCCACTACGCTGAGCCCTGGGTGTGGCGAGAGGTAGTGGTGGAGGAAACAGGGACATCCACTTTCTCCGTCCCAATTCCCTATGGCTCGGTCCACCTGGCTCTCTCCGCCTTCAGTCTCCACCCACAGCAAGGCATGACCATCCTGCCGCAGCCTGTGGAGTGGAAAGGTTCTGTAGGTTTTTGGATGGCTGTGGAGGCGCCTTCAAGAGTGGGGTTGTGGGAGCAGGTATGTCTTGTGTTTGGGGTGTGTTTTGTGGTGTTTTGGGGTGTTTGTGTGTGTTTTGGGGTGTGTTGGAGTGTTTTGCGTGTGTGTGTGTTTGCAGTGTGTGTGTGTGTGTTTGCAGTGTGTGTGTGTGTTTAAGTGTTTTGCAGTGTTTGTGTGTTAAGTGTGTGTGGAGTTCTTTGCAGTGTTTGTGTGTGTTTGGGTGTGTGTGATGTGTGTTTTGGGGTGTTTGTATGTTGTGTGTTGTGTGTGTGTGTGTGTTGAGTGTGTGTTTTGTGTGTGTTTGTGTGTTTGAGTGTGTGTTGTGTTTTGTGTGTTTGTGGTGTTGTGTGTGTGTTGTGTGTGTGTTTGTGTGTGTGTGTGTTTTAGTGTGTTTTGTGTGTGTTTGTGTGTTTGTGTTTGTGTGTTGTGTGTGTTTTGGGTGTGTGTTTGTGTTGTGTGTTGGGATGTTGTGTGTGTTGGAGTGTGTTTTGTGGTGTTTGTGTGTTTTGTGTGTTTTGGGGTGTGTTGGAGTGTGTTTTGTGGTGTTTGTGTGTTTTGGTGTGTGTTGCAGTGTGTTTTGGGGTCCTTGTGTGTGTTTTTTAAGGGTTTATCAATGTTTCTATAGTGAAGACTCAATATTCGAACATCTTTGAAGTCAAATTTTTCAATACTCAGATGCAGAAATCTTAGCTTGGTTCTCAAAAAAAATATCTGGTAGTCAAACGTTCTTATGCCGGTAATACTGGTAACACTGAAGCAGAAATAACAGTATTATGGTGTACTGGATACTGGTGCATATCCTGAGTCACACTGCCATGTCACGGGGGTGGGAACAACACTGCCCTGCGTTCTGTTTGCACTTTTTCATTTAGAAGCTTACAATGGCACCAAAGAGGCTTGTTAAGTTACTAGTGGTGAAAATAAGGAATATAGGGAGAGTGGCATTGTTAGTGGTGCTCAGCTTTCCAATGGTGAGTTCACAGGAATCACACCAGGAGATGAGTTGCCACCAAACGCACTTAAACACACTTGAAACACCACCAAACACACCTAGCACCACCAAACACACTTAAAATACCACTAAACATGGCTGGTGACTCATCCTCTGACAAATATCCTCCCTTCTCCTCACCACTCTCCTCCCCTCCTCCTCCCCATCCATCTCCCCTCCTCTGCTATGTTATCCATCACCAGCGTTCACTTGCACTAAATATAAATCAAAACTATGAAAAATCTACGTAGAAATTGTTATGAGCGTAAGGTTTTGCAAAGGTCAACACCAGTTACCTGATTTATTGGCATCAGTAGTCAAACCTTTGATACTCCAACACCCACACTCCAACACCAGCCTCCAACACCCACACTCCAACACCCAGCCATTTTGAACCAACCAGTATTGAATCTCCACAGTACTATATGTTTTTGAAGGGTTTATCAATACATACTTGTGTTTTTTAGGTCTATATTTGTTTAAGGGTGTGTTTTGAGTGAGTGGATCCTAACAACTTGTGGCCACACAGATTGGTGTCCGGGTGACGGCGGTGAACCACGGCACGGAGAGAGTGAGTGCTGTGGTGGTCCTGGCAAACAGCGCTGACTACAAGTTTGTGGACGTCAAGGCTTTCCTGCAGGTGTGTGTGTGTGTGTGTGTGTGTGTGTGTGTGTGTGTGTGTGTGTGTGTGTGTGTGTGTGTGTTTGTGTGTGTCTGTGTTTGATCTTAACCCCACTACCATTACTACTGCAGTCTCTCTCTCTCTCTCTCTCTCTCTCTCTCTCTCTCTCTCTCTCTCTCTCTCTCTCTCTCTCTCTCTCTCTCTCTCTCTCTCTCTCTCTCTCTCTCTCTCTCTCTCTCTCTCTCTCTCTCTCTCCCCAAAACACTAATTTAACCCAACCTCACTCACTCACTCACTCACTCACTCACTCACTCACTCACTCACTCACTTTCTCTCCCACAGCTTCACACACACACACACACTCACACACTCACACTCTCTCTCTCTCCCACAGCCTCACCCCAGCAGAGAGGGCAGGGAGAGTCACATGGTGAGCGGGGAACATGAGCACAGGGTCTGGGTGGAGGCAGGGGAGGCACACACTCTGTACCTCCCTATCGCCCCTGTCAAGCTTGGAGAGGTGACTGTGTTGGTACAAGCCTCCCTGCTGGATAGGAAGATACAGAAGAAGGTGAAGATACTGGTGGAGGTAAGGAAGAGGAGGAGGAGGAGGAGGAAGAAGAGGAGGAGGAGTAGGAGAAGGTTGTGTTTGGTAAGTAAATAAGAGAATAGAAGGAAAAGGAGGAGGAGGAGGAAGAGATGAGGAGGAGGAAGAGGTAAGGAAGGGAAGAAAAGGAGAAGGAGAGGAAAGGTGGTGTTTTGTGAGTAAGGAAGAGAGGAGGAGGAAGAGGTAACATAAGGAAGAGGAGTAGGAGGAGGAGGAGGAGGTTGTATTTGTTAAGTAAATACGAGAATAGAAGGAGGAGGAGGAATGAGAGAAGGTGGCAGTAAGGAAGAGAAGAGAAGGAGGAGGAGGAGAGGAAGGAGTAAGTGGAGGAGAAGGTGTCTGTATGGTATTTTGTGTGTAAAGAGGAGGAAGAGGAAGAGGAGTAAGAGGTGCAGGTAAGGAAGAAGAGGAGGAGGAGTCAGTATCACATTTCTAACACTTCTCCCCCCCCCCCACAGCCCCAGGGAGCCGTCCAGGAGCACCACACGTCAGTTCTCCTCGATCTAAACAACCGTGCATATTTCTTCACCTTCCTGGATGTCAACACCTCAGAGGGCCTTGTGCCGGGGTCAGACGAGGCTCATGTGTCAGTCTTCGGGGACACTGTGGGGGCTGTCATGCTCTCCTCAGCCCCTGCCACGCCAAAAGCTCTCCTCGGACTGCCCTCGGTAAGATTGGAAAGGATGGTGGTGGGAGAAATGGTATTGGAAGGTTGATGGTGGTGGCAGATGCAGTGAATGAAGTAGGGTGAATGTAGAAGGAATGGTGAAGAGATGGAGGAGGCAAGGGTGGTGAAGGGAAGTATGGTGAATGTAGAGAGTGTAGGGTAAGAGGAAGGGTGAAAATAGATGGGTTGGTGTAGAGATGGGAAAGACAAGGTGTGATGAAGGGAGCTGTGATGAATGTAAGCATGGTGAAGGGAGGTAGGAGGAAGACAAGGGTTGGTGAAGGATGTCAGGAAGATAGGAAGTGTTCTTCCTTAGCCACGTTTTCTTGAGATGATGTCATAGCTACGTCACCACTTGCGGCCGTCTTACCTGTAACTGTTTTCATGCGCAAGTTAATTAACCTAACTTCAAAATGAGTTGATCTTGCCTCCAGGTGAAGGTGTTCCAAACTGGTGTTGCTGTGACGTCACAACTCAAGTCATGACGTGAGGTACAAACAAGTTGTGTGTTTGTGTCCACACATCACTGAAAAAAGCATAACATTTTCACATTAATGGAAGCAGACTGCCTTACCCGTGTGGTGGCCAACATCCCTCTTGTCCAAAACTTGAGTTGTGACGTCATAGCAATTTTATATCTTTTTTTGTTTCCCATCTGGATATTAGTGTCACTTAAACTGTATGAATCGTATTTTGGAATATCATGAGTCCTGGCAACCTACAGAGCAAGGTGGAGTGTTTTGGTGAGCACGCCAATCTCAAGTCAAGTTGAAGTCAAGACAAGTTGACCGCAAAACTGTGGCTCTTCCTAACACATGTTGCTTCAGATAAAAACACAAAGGTTGCCACGGAAGTCATGGGTGTTCCTTTACAACTCACACACGTCTCCACCTGTCATGCACCACACACCTAACCAAACCTGACACATCCCATCAGGCGGGGTGCGAACCAGTGGCCTAGCAATGCAGAAATCTTGTTAATCCATCACTAGAACCACAAAAACTAAATTGAACCAAAGATAACCTAACCTAACCCACCTTCCACCAGGCCGGATGTGAACCAGTGACCTAACAATGCAGAAATCTTGTCAATCCATCACTAGAACCACAAAAACTAAATTGAACCAAAGATAACCTAACCTAACCCACCTTCCACCAGGCCGGATGTGAACCAGTGGCCTAACAATGCAGAAATCTTGTCAATCCATCACTAGAACCACATAAAACAAATTGAACCAAACATAACCAAACCTAACCCACCTTCCACCAGGCCGGATGTGAACCAGTGGCCTTCAGCTTCCTCCTGACGGTGGTGCAGCTGAAGTACTGGCGGGAGATGGCCCAGGAGCCGCCCCTCGACGAGAAGGAGGTGTTCAAGAGCCTGTCACTGCTGTACCAGACCCTCCTTGTGTACCAGAACAGAGACGGAGGCTTCAAGTACTTTAGGTGTGTGTGTGTGGTGGTGAGGTGGTGGTGGTGGTGGTGGTGGTGAAAGTTGTTGTAGCAGTGGTGTTGGTGGTGGTGGTTGTGGTGGTGAAAATGTTGTTGTAGTGGTGGTGGTAGTGATGCATATGATGGTGGTGGTGGTGGTGGTGAGTGTCTGGTTGTGGTGATGATGTTTGTATTGGTGGTGGAGGTGGTGGTGGTGGTTGTGAGTGTGTTTGTAGTGGTGGTGGTGGTGGTGTCCTGTGTGTATCTTTTTACTTTTCCTTATTCTCTTCTTTCATCTTCACTTTCCTTCTTTTCTTCCTCTTGTACTTTTTAATCTTCTTTTCTCTCTCTTCCCTTTTCCTCATCTTTCTTCTTCCTTCTCTTCTTACTTCTTTTTCCCTTTTCTTTAATTATTTTCTTCTTTCCTTCTATTTTTAAGCCATTCTTCTTCTCTCTCTTCATTTTCCTCTCTCTCTCTCTCTCTCTCTCTCTCTCTCTCTCTCTCTCTCTCTCTCTCTCTCTCTCTCTCTCGTCTCTCGTCTCTCACTCTCACTCTCTGGTCTCGCCTCAGGACCAGCAAAAGGAGCTCTGTGTGGGTGACCAGCTTAGTGTTACGAGCTCTTAATGAAGTGTCTGTCACGTGGCCGCACCTGCTCTACGTCGACCCTCAAGTGACTGACAAGGCGCTCAAGTAAGTGTGTGTCTGTGTGTGTGTTTTATTTTATCTATTTATTTTATTTATTTTTTTTTTTTTTCCACAATCTCAAAAGAATGCAAGAGTCAAGACTTATCAATACCAAACCTAACTCAACAACAAACACACTTAACCTAACCTAACCTAACTTGACCTAACCTAACCTAACTTAACTCCCAAACCAATGAAAACACTTAAAACCTAAGCTAACCTAATCAAATCTAACCTAACCTCACAAACAATGAAAACACTTAACCTAACCTAACTTAACCTAACGTAACCTAACATCCCAAGGTTCGTGCTGGCCCAACAAGCCCCACACGGTGCCTGGGAGGAGCCGAATGGAGAGGTGGCAGACAGGAAGCTGGTGCCGGCGCTATATTCCCTCACTGGCACCTCCACTCACGCCCTCAACCTGTCCATCACCTCACACACCATGATTGGACTCCATGCCCTACGCGACCTGCCCTCGGTGTGTGTCTGGGGGGTTGGGACTCGCACACACACATATTTATATTCAGAAACACGTTATTCTCTCACCACGACTATTTTCTAAAGCCATAGAGATGACTGGCGGGGTTTTCAAGAGTGTTTCTCTGGTTAATAATGTAGAAATCTTGTCACTCTGCCTCTAAAACTATTAAAACACAATTAAAAATGTTTGTTCTCTCACCGCAACTGTTTTCCAAGGTCACATAGATGACTAGTGGGGTTTTCAAGAGTGTTTCTCCAGTTAATAGTGCAGAAATCTTGTCACTCTGCCTCTAGAACCATAAAAACACCTTTAAAAATTCATGTCAACTTAAATAAAGCCTTTTGAAATAGAGAAGGTGAAGTGCAAAAGGATTTGAGAATACAAGCCTTAGTTTTGGACAATATTTATAGAAGTTTTGCAGTTTCTATATTTTTGTGTCAATTGGTGATAATGATACATACTATTAAGGTTTTCAAGTCCCACAAAACTCCCCATACACTTTCTCTCTCTCTCATACACTTACTCTCTCTCTCCCATACACTTCTTCTCCCTCCCATACACTTACTCTCCCTCCCATACATTTTTTCTCCCTTCCATACACTTCCTCTATCTCTCTCACACTTACTTCTTCCTCCCACATACTTCTCCATTCCTCCTAACAACATCCTCCTCTTCCTTCTCTTTCTCCTCCTCCTCTTTCTCCTTCTCCTCCTCCTCCTCCTTCTCCTTCTCCTTCTCCTTCTCCTCCTTCTTCTTCTTTTTCTTCTTCTTTTCCTTCTTTTCCTTCTTTTTCTCTTTCTCTTTCTCTTTCTCCTCCTCCTCCTCCTCCTCCTCCTCCTCCTCCTCCTCCTCCTCCTCCTCCTCCTCCTCCTCCTCCTCCTCCTCCTCCTCCTCCTCCACCCACCACCCACTCACTCCCCACTCCACACAGCCACTGGACGAACAAGTAGAAGCATCCATCTCTCTTGGTCGTCACTGGGTGGAGGACAACCTGGATGTGGTGGAGCAGGCGTCACGGCCCCTGGAGGTGTCCCTGGTGGCCCTGGCGCTGCATATGTCAGGGTCCAAACGTGCCCATAAGGCGTTTGGGTTCTTGACACGAAATGCAAGGCAGGAAGGTAAGGTGTTTGGTGTTTGTTGTGGGTGTTTGGGTGTTTGTAAGGGTTTGGATGGGTTTATGTGTGTTTTGTGGAGTTTTGGGGGGTTTTGGTGTGTTTCTGTGTGTTTGG
This sequence comes from Portunus trituberculatus, assembly GCF_017591435.1. Taxonomy (NCBI): domain Eukaryota; kingdom Metazoa; phylum Arthropoda; class Malacostraca; order Decapoda; family Portunidae; genus Portunus; species Portunus trituberculatus. The sequence goes on along the minus strand of NC_059255.1, from coordinate 6,699,142 downwards.
TGTGTGTTTTGGGTGTTTGTCAGGGTTCTTGATTATATTTTGTGTGTGTTTGTGTGTGTTTTGTGGGGTTTTGATGTGTTTGTGTGTGTTTGGTTGGGTTTTGGTGTGTTTGTGTGTGTTTGGTGTGTTTGATTGGGTTTTGTTGTGCGTTCTGTGGGGTTTTAGTGTGTGTTTGTGTGTGTTTGGTTGGGTTTGTTGTGTGTTTTGTGTGTTTTGAGTGTGTTTGGTTGGGTTTTGGTGTGTGTTTTGTCCTGTTTTGGTGTGTGCTTTTGTGTGTTTGGTTGGGTTTGGGTGTGTTTTGAGTGTGTTTGGGTGTGTGTGTGGTTGGATTCTGGTGTGCATTTTGTGTGTGTTTGTGTGTTTGATTGAGTTTTGAGTGTGTTTGGTTGAGTTTAGGTGTGTTTTGGATGTGTTTTCTGGGGATTTTTGGTGTGTTTAAGGAAAGTTTAAGTGTGTTTGTGCCTGGTGTGTGTGTGTGTGTGTGTGTGTGTGTGTGTGTGTGTGTGTGTGTGTGTGTGTGTGTGTGTGTGTGTGTGTGTGTGTGTGTGTGAACGATAGAAAAAAAGAAAAAGGATAAAAACAATAGAAAAGATGAGATACTTCTGTGTGTGTGTGTGTGCGTATGTGTGTGTGTGTGTGTCCATAGCATGCAGTATTGACCCTTGCAATCCTTCACCGCAGGCCCTGAAACTCCCGAAGGCGTGGCTGCGGGTAACTGTCTTGTATATATACCTCTCTGTGCACGCCTCACTCACTCACTCACTCACTCACTCACTCACTCACTCACTCACTCACTCACTCACTCACTCACTCACTCACATTTTCTCTCTCTCTCTCTCTCTCTCTCTCTCTCTCTCTCTCTCTCTCTCTCTCTCTCTCTCTCTCTCTCTCTCTCTCTCTCTCTCTCTCTCTCTCTCTCTCTCTCATTCTTACACACAAACACATACATTTTTATTTGTTTGGGATTTGTAGTTTGCTTTGGTTTATGTACACACACACACACACACACACACACACACACACACACACACACACACACACACACACACACACACACACACACACACACACACACACACACACACACACACACACACACACACGTTTTTGTTTGCCTTTAAGTTTAGTAGCTTGCTTTGGTATATAGACACACATACGCACACACACACTCACCACTACCACCTTTAACTAACACTAACACCACTAACTCAGCAATGCACCGCCTCTAACTTCATCACCACTGCTACATAACGCTCAGCAGCATTGTACTAACTTAATCTTAACGCAGCCAAGGGTATATTGTCACCACCACCAGCACCACCACCACCACCACCACCACCACCACCACCACCACCACCACCACCACTGCTACTCACACACTCATTGGTGCTTTTAAACTATGCTGGGATTTTGTGCTGTTATGTTTGTTTCAGTACTGGGACACATTTTTACCACCATTAGACCATTTTATTGACATTAGGAAGCATCTATGGAAGTCAGAAGATTAATGGCCACAGTCTTCACTATTTTAACTCCTTCAGTACTGGGACACATTTTTACCTTGAGATTTGTGTACGATTTGACCATTTTATTGACATTAGGAAGGGTCTATGGAGGTCAGGAGATTAATGGCCAAAGTCTTCACTATTTTAATCCCCCACATAAATTTCCGAAGCTGTATCAAATCACCAAATAGTCACCAGAATGAATATGGAAACGTGTCCTGGTACTGAAGGGGTTAAGAGGAGAACAGGACTTGATGATGGTATAACTTTCAAAATATGCTTAAGATTCTTACTATAATATTTTACTAACACTGGGAGGGACTAAAAGTGGTACAGCTGTCAAAATATGCGTAAAAATTTGCAGTGTCTCTTTTTAGCTAAGGTTGAGAGAAACTGTGGATAATGTACTTGTTAAAATGTACTTGTAATCTTCTCTAATGTTTTGCTAATACTGGGCAGGACTGGGAACGCTTTAGCTGTCAGAATATACTTAAAATTTTCAGCATAAGACAAGGGAACTGGGAAGGATGCTCAAATTTCACTTAATCTAACCTCCCACCATCTTATCAGTCATTTAGCACTTTAAACCCCCACACCACACTGCATAATAAGAACTTAGAATATTGAAATAGCTTATCAGTCAAATTAAACCACTAACACTCACTGCAACACTCACAAACTAACACTCAGTCACCATAACACTCCCATACTGATACACACTCACCAAAACACACTCAAACTGGCACACACACAAACTAATGCACACAAACTGACACACACTCACCACACACACCTAAGACACCACCACATCACACACCACCACACCCAAAACACACCCCCACATCAGACAGCACCCAAAACACACCACAATACACCTCAACACATCCAAAACACCACAACACACCCAAAACACTCCCACACACCACACACCCCACAGTCCCACCACACAACACCACAACACACCCTCAGACACCACCACACACCACTACAACACACCCAAAACCCCCACACACCCCAGAACACCCCACCACACACCCCTACCACAAACCTACAACAACACGCACCCAAACACACACACACACACACACACACACAACAATAACCCACCACTCACCATCAACAGTGAAATACGTGTACTGGGGTGAAGATCTGGTACCTCTGCCTTCCTACCGAGTGGAATCCCAGCGACCACACCTCCAGCCGCGCCGCCCCCACCGCCATGACGCAGGCAATGTTGCAGCGACAGCCTACGCACTCCGATTGTATTCCATGAGGGGCGAGATTATGACCCCCAGTATTATGAGGTGGTTGCAGTCACAGAGGTCGCACGATGGAGGGTGGATGTCGACGCAGGTTAGAAGAGAGAGAGAGAGAGAAAGGGGGGGGGTGTTTGGAAAGTTAAAAGAGAAAGAGAGGATTGTGTTGAGAGAGAAAGAAAGAGGTGGTTTAGGAATTTAAGAGAGAGAGAGAGAGAGAGAGAGAAAGAAAGAGTGGGTTGAGAGAGAAAGAGAGAGAGGTGGTTTAGAAATATAGGAGAGAGAGAGAAAGAAGTTTATCTCTTTTTTTCTTTTTCTTCATGTTATTTCCTCTCTCCCTCACTTCCTTCTTTCATTCCATTTCTCCTTCCTTCCCTTTCCTCCTCTTCCCTCTCCCTCTCTCACTCCCTCATCCTTTTTCTCTCTCTCCTCTTCCTCGTATCCTCTCACTTTATCCTTCCCTCCTCTCTCTCTTTCTCTCTTACTCTATCTATTTCCCTCTCTCTTCCTCTCACTCTTTCATTCTATCACTAACACACTATCTTTCACTGTCTTTCCCTCTCACACACACTCTCTTTCCTTCATTCTCCCATCTACTCACTCTCTCTTTCTTTCTCTCCTAATGCTTTCACTCTCTCCACTCTCTCTCATTCTCATTCTATCACTGCCTTTCACCTTCATTCCTAACACATCCACACTTCTCTCCTTCACCTACTCTCTCTCTCTCTCTCTCTCTCATTCTCTCTATATCTCTCTATTTTTCATCCCAATTCCTAACACACACACACTCGCCTCACTCTCTCTCATTCTCTTCTCTCCCTCTCTCCCAGGACACTCTAGCAGCATGGGAGGCGCTTTACGAGTACTCCCAGCATGAAGGTGGCGCGCGGGACACTAAGCTGAGTGTGACCATTGAGCCTCTACATGACCACTCTCAAGCACAGACTTTCTTCATTACGCCAGATAACTTCCTTAATCTTCAGACGCAGGAGGTATGTGTATTTACCTACCTAATTGTATTTACCTAATTGTAACATACGGGAAAAGAGCTATGCTCGTGTTGTCCCGTCTCCATATCTATTAATGTCCAGCTTTTTCTTAAAATCATGAATATTCCTTGCGTTGACCACTTCCACGTCTAAACTATTCCATGCTTCCACCCTTCTATGAGGAAGCTATATTTTTCACATCTCTCCTATAAGTGGCCATTTTAGTTTTTCCCATGCCCTCTCGACATTCTTCCATTCCACATACACAGATCTTCCCTATCCATTTTTTCCATGCCAATCATCACTCTGTATATTGCTATCAGGTCTCCCCTTTCTCTTCTGTTTTCCAGGGTTGGAAGTTGCATTCTTTTCAGTCTGTCTTCATAAGTCAAATCTCTTAAGTCAGGCACCATTTTCGTTGCAGCCCTCTGTACTTTCTCTAGTTTCCTTATGTGTTTCTTTAAGTTCGGAGCCCACTGTATTGTTGCATATTCAAGCCTCGGTCTTATCATTGCAGTAATTATTTTCTTCATCATTTCTTCATCTAGATATACGAACGCCACTCTTATGTTCCTCAATAAGTTCAATACTTCTCCAATTATTTTGTTTATATGTCTCTCTGGCGATAGGTCATTGGTAATTGTCACCCCAAGGTCTTTTTCTTCATGACTGGTTTTATGTCTTCATTTCCTATCTTGTACATACTCCTGATTCTTCTTTCACTCTTGCCAAACTCTATTTTCTTGCATTTTGTCGTGTTGAACTCCATTTGCCATGTACAGCTCCATTTCCATATTCTGTCCAAGTCTTCCTGGAGTAGTTCGCAATCTTTGTCACATCTCACTTTTCTTAACAATTTTGCATCGTCTGCAAATAGGCTCACATAACTGGACACCCCATCCACCATGTCATTTATGTAGACTGCGAACATTACTGGTGCCAACACTGATCCCTGTGGAACTCCACTCTCCACCAATCCCCATTCTGATGGTCTGTCCTTAATTATTGTTCTCATTTCTCTTCCTACCAAAAGTCTTCCATCCATTTTAGTAAACTGCCATGCACTCCTCCTACCATTTCAAGTTTCCAGATCAGTCTCTGGTGTGGTACCTTATCAAAGGCCTTTTTTAAATCCAGATATATTCCATCAGCCCAACCATCTCTTTCCTGTATTACATCTATCACCCTCGAATAGTAACATATCAGGTTTGTCGTGCATGAACGCCCTTTCCTAAAACCAAATTGACACTCACAAAGTATGTCATTTTCTCCAAGAAGTCTGTCCATCTAGTCTTCACCACCCTCTCACACATCTTAGCTACCACACTTGTAAGTGACACTGGTCTATAGTTCAATGGGTCTCTCTTGTTACCTGATTTATAGATTGGGACAATGTTAGCTCTTTTCCAGTCTTGGGGCACTACACCTTCCCTTAATGAGGCATCAATTACTTCACAAACTTTTTCTGCCAATTGCTCCCTGCATTCTCTTAAAATCCATCCTGATACCCCATCAGGTCCCACAGCTTTTCTCACTTCTAAACTCCCCATCATGTTCTTGATCTCCTCCACCGTTACTTGAAACTCCTTCATAATCCCTTTCTGTTCCATTACCAGTGGTTTGTCAAAAGCAGTCTCCTTTGTGAATACCTTCCGAAAGCATCCATTCATAGCCTCTGCCATTTCCCTGGGATCTTCACTGTATACTCCATTTACTTCTAAACTTTCAATACTTTCTCTATTTTTGATGTTGTTGTTCACATGTCTGTAAAAAAGCCTTGGTTGGTCTTTACATTTATCAATTATATCCTTTTCTTGTTTCTTTCTTTCTTCTCTTCTAATCAACACATATTCATTTCTTGCTCTTTTGTAACTTTCCCACTGCTTAATCCGTCTTTTCCTTCTCCACCTCTTCCATGCATCCTCTTTTCTTGTTCTAGCCTTTTCACATCTATCGTTAAACCAGTCCTGCTTTCCAACTTCTCTATGTTGTCTTATTGGTACAAATTTTTCTCACCTTCTTTGTATATTTTTATAAATTCCTTCCACTTTTCATTTGCTCCTTAGCACTCTTGAATTTCATCCAATTTGTCTCTTGAAAGAATTTCTTTAGGTTTCCAAAATCTGTCTTGGCATAATTCCATCTTCCCACTTTATATTCTTCATTTCTTCTAGATTTCTCTTCGTCTATCACCTTGAACTCCAAAACTGCATGATCACTCTTTGCTAAAGGGCACTCCACCCTCATCTCCTCAATGACCATTGGCTCTGTACTAAAGACCAAGTCCAGTCTTGACGATGCTCCCTCTCCTCCAAACCTAGTATCTTCTTTGACCCACTGAGTTAACACATTTTCCATTGCCAGTGTCAATAGTGTATTTCCCATGTTGTCTCTGATCCTTCCATTGACCAGTCCTCCCAACACACCTCTTTACAATTAAAATCTCCCATCATTATAGTTCGTTCACAGCCACCCAACATTTCTTCCAGACATGTTCCTGTATCACTTATCATTTCTTCATATTCCTGTACTGACCATGCATTTGTCTTAGGTGGTACGTACACCACTATGTAGTGCCTCTTTTTCCTTCATTAGTTTCTGCTCTGATCTTTAGCACTTCTGCCTTTCCCATACCTTTTTCACTTGATCCACCTTTATATCTTTTTAACCAGCAACATCACTCCTCCTCCCATCTTACCTACTCTATTTCTTTTCCAAACGTTATATTTCCTTCTCCAACCTTCATCAGGTCTTCTCCTCTCTCAGTTTTGTTTCAGTAAGACCCACAATATCTGGGTTCTTGTCCCTCAAGTAATCGTTGAGTTCTAAAATCCCGATATCACTCCATTTATGTTGGAATACATTACATTTCGCTCATATGTAAGTTTCTTTAGTCCTTTCTTGCTGTACTTTTCTGGGTTATGAACCACTTCCTCAGTCTCATATCCAAGATTCTCCAGAAAAACTCTTTCTTCTCTTCTTCTGTCCTCTCTTCATTTTTTTCAAAGCCTCCTTTCTCAACTCATTTAACATTTCTCTTTCCTTTTCACCGAGATCTCTTCTCAACCAAATCTTCCTTGTTGTTTCCTGCTGGGCTAGCCTCCATGACTTCTCCACCAATTCATCTACATCCTTTTGTGACTTAAGTTTGATTCTTATTGGCCTCATACCTTCTCTTGTGAACTTTCCAATTCTATGGAAGTCCTCTATTTCTTGTACTAGGTCTTTTCCTCCTCTTGCACCACATTAATGATATTATTTATCACCTTTTTATGTTTTCTCTCTCTCCATTTTACTCGGTGTCTTATCCTCCTCCACACCAAATATCACCACACATCTCTTTTTGTCTACAGTTTCCCTCACCAATGTCTCATTTGACTTAATAACCTTCACCACTTTCTCAGCTATCTTCTCTTCTATGATCTGTTGATCTATAATTTCAGCAAGGCCCAAAGTTTTCTCCCTGACTCTTTGATTTCCTTTTCCAGACTTGCAACTTTGTAATTTACCTCCTTTCTTTCCACTTCCTGACTTTTTTCCATTCAGCCTGCTTCTCCATCACTTTTCCTAGAGATTCTCCACATTTTTCGCAATTCACTTTAATTAGCTTAACTTCCTCTTTCAGTGCTGCATTTTCCTTCTTCATATCGGCACAGTCTCATTACATTGTCATAACTCGTTTCCAGGCCCTCATACTTTTCAAACAGTTTTTCAATTTTACCTTCTAACTCCAGAATTTTCTTCACATAAGTGCTCTTCTCCATTATTCCTTGAAACCCTGTGAAGTCTGATTCCTCTTTCGAGTTCACGGCCGCCATGTTGCGCAGACGTAAACAAACCAGCTGATGGCTCAAACGCAGGCTACAGTTTATATTTACCTTCACTGGACATTATTTTGCTAATCAACAGTTAACATGACTATATGGAGACGGGACAAACATGTGTGCGTGTGTGTGTGTATTTACCTAGTTGTAGTTTTCCAGGGCCTGGGCTTTACGCTGGTGTGGCCCTGTCTCCATATCTACACTTATCCAATTTTTTTCTTTAAAGCTCTGCACACTCGTTGGTGACACCACTTCCTCACTCAAACTGTTCCACGTCTCAATACATCTCTGCGGAAACTATATTATTTAACATCTCTCAGACATCTTCCCTTCCTCAGTTTTTTTACTATGCGATCTTGTGCTTTGAATGTGTGTGTGTGTGTGTGTGTGTGTGTGTGTGTGTGTGTGTGTGTGTGTGTACAGAGCTCTTAATCTTGTGTACTGAGCTCTTATGCCTGTATTCTGAATCGCTTTGCTCTCACTGTCACTGCTTTCCAAAGGTTCCAGTTGAAGATAGTCGTGTTTTTAAGGGTGTTTTTATTGTTCTGGTGATAGATTGGCAAGATTTCCAGTTTATTTAAAGGAGAAACTGTCTTATTTATTTATTTATTTTATTTTTTTTTTCTGTGTGTGTAGAAATAAATCTTAACCTCACCACACCTAACCTCCCCCACCACTGCACCCCCTAGGTCGACGGTGAGTGGGGCAGCGTGCGGGTACAGGGCAAGGGACGTGGCTCGGCGGTGTTACAGCTCACCTCTAAGTACCACGTGGCCGACACACACCATCTCACCTCGCCCCCCACACCAGCGTTCAGACTCATGACTCGCGCAACCTGGCAGGGACACAATGGCTCTGCTCTGACGTTCGCTACCTGTGTCCGCTGGCTGTTTAGAGAGGCCGGGGACAGCTCTGGGGTGGCAGTGCTTGAGATGACTATTCCTTCAGGCTATGGCATGTCAGCAGAGGCACTGAGGAAGCTGGTCTTGGAGGGAAAAGTGCCGCATCTCAGAAGGGCCGAATTTGTGGAGAGAAAAATTACGTTCTTCTTTGAAAAGGTGACGTTTTGTGTTTTATGTAGCAAAGACGCGTTTTTTTTTTTGTTATTATTAGTGTTTTTGTTTGTTGTAGAGAAGGTTTGTGTTGTTTGTGGTATGTTAGGTTAGGTTAGGCTTGTGTTTTGGTAGTTTTGAGATTGTGTTCTTTGAGATATTAGTGTATGGTTTGGTAGTTAAAAGTAGGTTCATGTTTGTGGTGTATTGGGTTAGGTTAGGTTAGGTGTTGTGTTAGTTTAGAGAAGGTAAGGGTAGGGTAAGGATGGGATAGGGTGGGATAGGGTAGTTAAAAGTTTGTGGTGTATAAAGTTAAGTTTTTTTAAGCTGTATCAAATCACCAAATAACCAAAAGAATATGAGAAACACGTCCTGGTACTGAAGGGGTTAAACTAGGTGGTGTGTGAGCCCCCAGCGATCCACCACTGACTCTAACTGTCCTCCTCCACACAGCTGACTGGAAGCAAGACGTGTGTGGAATTCTCGGTGGAGCGCTGGTTCCCCGCCGCCAACCTCACCCGTGTCCTGCCCGTCAAGGTGTATGAATATTACTCCCCAGGTGTGTGTGTGTGTGTGTGTGTGTGTGTGTGTGAGACGGAGGATGTTTTATTGGTATTTTTATTTCATCTTTTTCTCTTTCCTCTCTTGTGAGCAATAGATCCTCTTCCTCTTCCTCCTCTTTGTGTGTGTGTGTGTTTAAATTTGAATCGAATTATTTTGTGTCTTTGTGATATGGACAAATTTGTAATCTCTCTCTCTCTCTCTCTCTCTCTCTCTCTCTCTCTCTCTCTCTCTCTCTCTCTCTCTCTCTCTCTCTCTCTCTCTCTCTCTCTCTCTCTCTCTCTCTCTCTCTCTCTCTCTCTCTCTCTCCATAGAGCTGTATGAAGTGGAGCTGCTGGAAATGTCATCGGTGGCCCTGGACATCTGCCAAGTGTGTGGGTCGTACCAGTGCCCAAATTGTCCCATTCTCTCCTACTACAGCAGCTCCGCCCCGCCCTGGCCCACCGTGGCGTCTCTCTGGCTCCTCCTGTCCCTTCTCTGCCTCCATGTCTGTCTGGCTGCGAGTTGAGGCACAGATGGCGTAGAGGAAGATGCTACAGCGACGCTCACTATGACTACTACTGCTACTATTACTTATCTGCTCTGCCCTGTAACTGCCTGTCTGGGTTGAGATTAATGACACTTGCAGCTGCCATCACTACTACTACTACTATTACTACTACTATTGCTGCTACTCAGATATTAGTAGTTATGTTATTTCAGTGTGTTATGTCATCTTGCTCAGCCCTGTAACTGGCTGCCCATCAGTTGAGATTAAGACTTGACACTACAACTACTATTACTACTATTATATCAGTACTTGAGGTTGCACTATTTCACTTATCTTGCCATAGTTATCTCAAGCTCTTTATTTTGGCAGAGATGAAGTGATTTGAAGTTCCCAGGTGGTGTGAAGTTAATTAGCACTGGCTGGTTAATTCCTCAGTGAAGGTACCTGGTGTCTTGTCATATTGAGGTAGAGTGACTAAGTTTGCTATGTTCCAGTAAGCCACACAGATATTTAGTGTTGAGGTGCTGTGGTGGGAAGGGACAGTGAGGTGGCTGTTTAGTAGGGTACTTGATGACAGATTCAGTGGTGAGGCAGTAGAATGATTGTGTGTTGATTGTGAAGTGTCTGAGAGCAAGGTAAGAAGGAAATACAGAAGGAAAGAATGTAGGAAGTAATAGTTATGTTGGTGTTTGTTATGAAATGTTGATATGGGAAGACTATTTTGAAAGGAAAAAGAATATTTGAAGTAACTAAATCCGTGTGTTGACAATGGGAAGAAGACTATTTTGAAAGCAAGGTTTGAAATTGAAATAGGAAGAAAAATACTGAAGAAAAGAAGAAATATAGTAGTAATTATATCTATTTATTATGAAATGTTGAAGATTACTTAATTAAACAAGCCAATACAACTAGACAGGTGATTACTTAAAGAGTGAGAGGAGGCAGTCAATAAGGGTGTTTGTCCAGTAATACCACAGTTAGCCAGTTTAGAGGAACTTTGTGGTGGTGGTGGCAGTGGCAGTGGTGGTGAGGTGGTATGGTGAAGGAGTGGTGATGGTGTGGTGTAGACTAGCTTGTGCGTGGTGAGTTCTTTATCATTTTGCTAGTCATCTTTATTAGAGTAATATATATGTGTGTGTGTGTGTGTGTGTGTGTGTGTGTGTGTGTGTGTGTGTGTGTGTGTGTGTGTGTGTGAGATACTGAACTAAGTAATAGCAAACCAGCTCTTGATGTGTTTAAAAAGATTATATTTAGTGAGAGTGAGTGAGTGAGTGACTGTGTGTGCGAGTGAATGAGTAAGTGTGTGTCTGAGTGACTGTGTGAGTGTGTGAGTGAATGATTGAGACTGAATGTGAGTGAGTGAGTGACTGTATGTGTGTGTGTGTGTGTACCAGCCAAGTCGCCAATCTAACTGCTGTACATAAGAGGCATAATGATGTAATATAGAATCGCTCATGCTCAAATCTAACTAAACCTTCTTAAAAACAGATAAACTAAAGCGTAGATACTCGTACGTACCGTAAACATTAATACTCCACCCAGCCACCGTTGACGTAGATGTTTAAGCATACAATAATACAGTGTTGCGTATTGCAGTCTTGACGAGCAAACTGTTTGATACCTTCCATGATTTGTGTCGTTAGTTATTGCCACACAGAGACTTATAGGCCATGTTTTGTCCGTCTGTCTGTGTGTCCGTGTGTGTGTGATGGGAGGCGGTGGTGTAGGGGATAAGGTTGGTGAGTGTGGGATCTGGCAGACGTCCGTGCGTAGGTTCGAATCCCACCACGTGCCGTCTTGAAGTTTTTTTTTTTTTTTTTTTTGTGTGTGTGTGTGTGTCTGTGTGTGTTTGAGAGAGGTAGATTATATATATTATGTATAGTATTTCATAACATAGCAATATAGACTTGACAATACCTCGTGTGTGTGTGTGTGTGTGTGTCTGTGTGTGTGTGTGTGTGTGTGTGTGTGTGTGTGTGTGTTTGAGTGTACATAAAGAAATTCTTTAAAAATCTATAAAAAAAAATTACAATAAATTAATAAAAATATGGTGCATTTGTACATAACTCTGTCTCTTTCTCTCTGTCTCTCTCATGATAAACTCCCCAGCTCTACACTAAGTTACCTAACCTTACTTTTTTCTCTCTAAACTTAACCTAACCTAACTTTGCCCTGATAAATGTAACCTCAACCTAACCTAACTTTTTCTTCTCTAAATCCAATCTAACCAAATTCTTTCCTCCTGAACCTAACCTAACTTAACTTTTCCCCATCTGAACCTAGCCTAACCATAACACATAACACAGCTTGGGGAGAGACTTGGAGACCTCAGTGAAGAAGAGTGCCAGGAAAGAGAGAGAGAGTGGAAAGGAGGGAGGAAGATAAGAGAAGTATTGGAACAGCAAAGGAGACAGAAATGAAAGTGTGATGAAAAGAAAGGTGAGATTTTAATGATGGGGAAATGAGAGATGGAGATTGAAGGAAATTATAGAGAAGAAAAATTATTGGTAAAGTAAGAAATAATATTAGTCAGGATAGAAATGAAAATGTGATGAAAAGAAAGGCAAGATTTTAATGGTGGAGAATACAAGCCTTGAAGTGATTAGTGCCAAGCTGTGTGGGGTCTGACGTGGCTAACCCATCCCCTTGTGTCCCTCTGGCTTGATCATTGTCTCGTCTCTAACTTCTGTCTCCTCGTCTGTCACCCACCACGCAGCCAGCCACCCAGCCACCCAGCCTGCCCCCTTCATTCCTGCCTGGCTGGTGGAGTGACTCTTTCTTGTACTGCGGCTGGTGAAGTTTGGTGTCTTGATTGTGTTTTGAGGGACTGTGGCCAAGAAGATAAGAAGTTAGGTTAAAATTCTTTGTTTTAAGGGACTGGCCAAGAACAGGAGAGAAAATTTAGGTTATTTCTCTCTGTTTTGAGTACTGTGGCCAAGAACAAGATGGAAAAGTTTGGTTATTCTTCTTTCTCTCTTTGTCTTATCTTTCTTTAGTGAACAGTAAGAGTTTGGTGTTGAATCTGTGGTAACTATGACATTTTTTGAGGGATTGTGGCCAAGAACAAGATCAAAAAGTTTGGTGTTTCTTCTACTTTTTAATTTATCTTTCTTTTATAAATCGTAAGAGTTTGGTGTTAAATCTTTGGAAACTGACATTTTTTAAGGACTGTGACCAAAAAAACAAGAAAAAAGTTAGGTAGATATTAATTCTTCTTCTCTTTGTCTTTTTTTTCTTTCATCTCACAGTTCTTGTATGAATTGTGTGTGGTGTTGAGTTTGTGTTACTTTTCAGACCTCCATTTTTTGAGGGACTGGTTTAGAGCAAGATGAAAAGGTGAAGTTTTTTTTTATTCTCTCCTCTTTGCTCATCTTCCCTTCACTCAAGTCTTGCATGAATTGTGAGCGATTTGTGTTGAGTCTTGAATGCGACAGGTTTTGAAGGATCGGCTAAGAACTAGAAGAAAACATTTAGCTGTATTAATTTCTCTCTTTTTGCTTTTCTTTCCTTCATCACTCAGTTTTTATGTAAATTGTAAGTGTGCGGTTGGGAGTCTTAACCCCTTCAGTACAGGGACACATTTTTACCACGAGTTTTGTGTACAATTAGACCATTTTATTTACATCAAGAAGAGTCTAGGGAGGTCAGAAGATTAATGGCCACAGTCTTCACTATTTTAATCCCCCACGTAAGTTTCTGAAGCTGTATAGAATCACCAAATAGTCACTAGAATGAATATGAAAACACATCATGCTACTGAAGGGGTTAATAGCGATAGGTTTTGAAGGATTGGCCAAGAACTAGAAAAAATGATAAAAATGTATTAATTCCTTTTTTTTTTTTTTTTTTTTTTTCTTCTTATCTTTCCTTCATCACTGAGTTCTTGCCCTAATTGTAGCTGCGAAAGTTATCATAAAGTCACAAGTCACAGTCTTATCATTTGAGGTCACCGTTTACAGGAATGGTGCTATTATTGCCATCCACAAGGTCAGTTATGATTTTACAGCTTGAAGGTCACAATTTTACTCGCAAAGAAGTGTGTGTGTGTGTGTGTGTAATCTACAGGTCACAATCTTATTTTATCTTATTTTAGGTCACAATCAGCATCTCCACAAGGCCACAATCATACAATTCCATATCTTGGGTCACTGATAAGTTAGGAAGTGTTTTGGTCACCCCCAGGCCACAGTGCGAGTCCCGTGTCATGGTGCAGCAGGGAACAGTGCCATCACCGCCAGCCAAGGTCACCAGGCAGGCAGACGGTGTGGCGTGGCGTGGCGTGGTATGGGTGGTGAAGGAGGCGTGTGTGTACTGTTGGTATATGTGCTGCTTGATGTGACGAGGCTGTTGGTGGAGGTGTTACCCAGGGAGGACTCATCTTTTTGTTGGTTTGTTATGTACTATTAACTATTACTACTACTACTACTACTAGTCAGACGTACTGGGCTTCTCGAGGCAAAATAAAATGTATTAAAGTCTCATGGCAACTTTTATTTTGTAACTTTTAAGGCAGGTTCAGTATTTGATGGGTGATGTTTGGTGCATTTGTTGAGATCAGTATTAACATATTGTACAAACTCTGCAAATTGTTACTTCTTATCACAAAGGGGCCGTGGTACATCAGTATGCATGACTATTGCTAAGCTTGTAAATCTACGTAAAAAACTAATACTATTACTAATGAAAATCAAATATTTATGCAGATAATACTAGAAATGTGTAATAATAATGATAATAAAAAAGTAATAATACAAATAACAGTAGTGATCATAACAATATCAACCACAGCACTTGTAATAATTGTGAGTTACAACAACAGTATGAAGACCACAGTCATTATACTAATGGCATGTCATCACATCATGGGTGGTACACAGTATCCATCTAGTGTCACAGTATCTTAGTCTATCAGAGTTCATGAGGAGCTCCAGTGGGTGAGTTTGACACTTGACAGGTGGCTTGCATATCAAAGCCCTCACACCGCCTACCTTTTATAGCTCCTCCATATAAGCCTGCCCCCTCCCCCCTCACTCTCTCTTTGTGGATATTTCCTGGCAATAAAGAGTACCTCAAAGCTCCCTGGCTATTTACGATTACTTATTGAAACTAATGGCAGGACAGCCTCTCGTATCTCTAATCATCCCCTGGCTCCAGTGATAACTCCTAAACACAACTCAAGTTGCTAACTCAAGATGTATTAGACTTCGTCTAATACATCTTGATCATGCCAGTCTTAGGGGGAGGGGGAGGAGGGAGGGATGGGAAGGTAGGCAGGCAGGCAAGTAGGGGAACGTCAGAGACAGCCGTACCCAATGGCAACTACAGTCTACAGTACTATAAAGAAAGGATGCCAGATGTCACTTTTGTTTGAAACATAGATAGGAAAACTGCTTCGTTGAGTAAGGAACCGAAATACACATGTACTACATACGTACATACATACACATTCGTTGATATATCATATATGTACATACACATGTAAAGACATTATTCGTGTTGATTCTGGCCTTTTAATCTTAATATTGTTGTCAAACACGTCCCGTGCAAAAGTCGCCGTGCGGCGGTGGTCCGTGGTCCAGGTCCACCCCCGCCGGTTAGTTTCCCTTGAGTAGCAGTTAGTACTGTACACGTTGCCCGCGCTGTGCTGGCCTGGCCGTCTAGCAGGCGGCCTGTGAGGCAGTGAAGATAAAGATAGCGACAGTAACGAAGAGAATAGTGCGTGTGCAGCCTCTCAGTAATCAGAGGTTAACTATTTATACACCGTTGAGGACACACAACAGACAGCGATGTGTGGGTGCCTTGCTGATGACACGGACATGGAGCCGCCACCACAGTCTTTGGCTAACGTAAGTAATATAATGGTGTAGCTCATCATTTCACGGTGCTGTCATGTCATAACCTAATGTTGGTAACCTCCAGGACAACATATCAGTGAACTAACACCTGCAGAGACTTCAAACCCCCGATAATCCAAACCTTCGATATGTAAACAAACCAATCCTCTGACCCGCCGCCTCTCTCTCACCCATTATCTGCCTCATCTCTCACTCAGCACAGGCCAGACAGGTCACAAAGTGAAGCCATAGACCTAATCTTTCATGTTTGTTGTTGAAATATATCCGCAATTGCCTGATTTGTTTGTTATGGAGGCCCAGTGAAGGGAAAGGGGGCCAGGACGTGACGTCACGAGCCGCCATGTTGTGACGTCATGAGCGGCTCCCGCCGGTCCCAGATCCTCGACTTTTCACTATTATTTATATTTGTGTCAGTGCATTTATTTGGAGTCACAAGCACCTTTTGACGGTTTGTAATGATAGTGGGTCGTGTTTTGCGTGTGTTCCATGCCTGAGTTGAGTGAAGTGCGGTGATTTAGAGAGTGTTTGGGACTCAGATGAGAGGGCGAAAATACGCTAAAATTTTTCCCCCCGCTGTGAGTGATTTTTTATTTGAGGTTGTAGCGAAGCGTTTGTGTTTTCCAAGAAAGGTTTATGATGGAAAAAGTGTGAAAGGCTCCTGATAAGTGGAATATGTGGACTGTAAGAGTGATTTGTAGCCGTGTTAAAATGTTAAACAACGTCATTTTTTAAATGTTTATTTTTCTAATTGAGCGTGTTGGCGGGTTTTGATATTTTGAAATGATGGTTATAATTTTTGAAAAGCGTTATCAATCCTGTTGAAGGAAATTGGTGGACTTTGGAATTGTTTTTAAGCATGTCGAAGTGTTAACACTTTATTTATTATGTTTTTTGAAATATTTTCATTATTCCTCATTCCGGTAATATTTTTATATTTTAGGAATTAGTTTTGATTGGTAACAAGTTGAAATTTATATATTAGCGGTGTCCAGCTGCCTTTTTGGGAATCCTCATTTTCAAAATGGTTTGCGTTACGTATATAAGTGACGTCATCAAGGGGGCCGGACCCCGGCTGGACCCAGACCCACATCCCGCTCCAGGCCCGAGGGTGTGGGGGTTGGTGGGTGGGTGGGCGGTGTGTGTGTGTGTGTGTGTGTGTGTGTGTGTGTGTGTGTGTGTGTGTGTGTGTGTGTGTGTGTGTGTGTGTCGGTCGCCTGCTGGTCAGCCAGCCAGTCTTCCCCATTACGGAGCGAGCTCAGAGCTCATAGACCGATCTTCAGGTAGGACTGAGACCACAACACACTCCACACACCGGGAAAGCGAGGCCACAACCCCTCCAGTTACATCCCGTACCTGTTTACTGCTAGGTGAACACACCCCACACATTAACAGCCAAGCCCATATGCCTCGCCGCTTACCGGGAGTCGAACCCGGCCCTCTCGATTGTGAGTCGAGCGCGCGTGTGCGTGTGCGCGCGCGCGCCCGCTCGTTGTCTTTATCAGTTGTGTGTGTGTGTGTATGTATGTATGTGCGCGCGCGCGTTGTCTTTATCAGTACTGTGTGTGTGTGTGTGTGTCGAAAAGTTAGTCATCTCTTTAGCAATCTCAACATAAACTTCGATATCTTCACAATTCCTTTCCTCTTAATTCATCTTCTTCCATAAATAATGATAATAATAATAATAATAATAATATCCACATGTTCTTTAATTCCATTCTTGATTTCAGCACTGGCCATTCTTTCCCGTATTGTATTGCGCTGTGCTGTGATGGCCTCCCCGCAACACACAGCAGCTCCAGTGGTATCGAGTCGCAGTGTTTGCAAAGGTAGCGTGAGTTTGCGTGTGTTTGTTCCCAGTTATAGCATTGTAATCACTCGAACTCCAGGAAGGATGATAAAAGCTTATAAAAACACTCATGGTAACTAGCTAAGCATTTGTCAGACCTTGAAAACTCGTGTGTGTGTGTGTGTGTGTGTGTGTGTGTGTGTGTGAACGGAACGGCAGCTGATAATAATGTTTCCACACACACACAGAGCAGGAATATACTAAATAAGGAGAATTATAGAGTGGCGAGAAATGAGTATGTGAGGGTAAGGAGGGAGGAAGAAAGAAAATTTGAAAAAGATATTGTAGACAAGAGTAAGGAACATCCAAAATTGTTTTACAGGTTTATAAATGGTAAACTTAAAAAGAGAGAGTCCATTGAAAGATTAAAAGGAGAGCAAGGGATAGTAGATGACCCTAAGAATATAGCGGAATTGCTAAATAATAGGTTTCAACAAGTATTTACTGAAGAAACAATGTTTGTAAAGCCTCAAAATGTACAAGGAAATGTGCACATGGATGACATTAAGATACCTAAAAGGAGTTATATAAAATGTTGGAGGAACTTAAAGATGATAAAGCGATGGGACCAGACGAAGTTTCAGGAAAATTATTGAAGGAATGTAGAGAAGAATTGATTGATCCATTATATGATATTATAAGGTGCTCATTAGAAACAGGGAAGTACCAGTAGAGTGGAAAAGAGCTGAAGTGGTGCCCATTTATAAGGGAGGCAGTAAGGAAGAGCCTCTTAACTATAGACCTGTGTCTCTAACAAGTGTGGTCGGTAAGATTTGTGAGAGGGTGATAAAGAAATATTGGATACGGTTCCTGGAGGATCATAAGTTATTATCGGATCATCAATTTGGCTTTAGGAAAGGGAGGTCATGTGTAACAAATCTACTGAGCTTTTATTCAAGAGTGGTTGACAAAATACAAGAGAGAGGGATGGATGGACTGTGTATATTTGGATTTAAAGAAAGCTTTTGACAAGGTACCTCACATGAGACTGCTATGGAAATTAGAGATTTATGGAGGACTGAAAGGAAAAGTGTTAAAGTGGATGGAAAACTACTTGAGATGGAGGGAGATGAGAACGGTAATAAGGGATGCAAAGTCGGACTGGTTGGTGGTGGAGAGTGGAGTCCCACAAGGCTCAGTGCTGGCACCAATACTTTTCCTTGTATATATTAATGACATGCCAGAGGGAGTAAACAGTTATATTAATTTGTTTGCGGATGATGCGAAGTTGTGTAGGTGTGTGAAGAGTGAAGAAGATTGTGAAATTTTACAGGCAGACCTGGATAAGATTTGGGAGTGGAGCAAGAGGTGGCAAATGGAATTTAATCTGAGCAAAAGTCATGTGATGGAGATGGGGAAGAGTGGAAGACGGCCAAGAGGGTCATATAAGATGGGTGAAGAAGTAGTGTTGAAAAAGGTGGAAAAGGAAAAGGATTTGGGAGTGATAATACAAGACCATGGGCAGTTTGAGGCTCATATTGATAAGATGTTTGGAGAAACGTATAATTTGATAAAAATATTGGATTAGCCTTCCATTATATGGATAAAGATATGATGAAGAAATTAATTAGTATGGTAATTAGACCAAGATTGGAATATGCTGGAGTGGTTTGGTCCCCTTATAAAAAGAAGCATATAAGGAAGTTGGAGAGATTGCAGAGAATGGCAACAAAAATGGTTCCGGAATTGGCAGAAATGACCTATGAGGAGAGATTAAAAGAAATGAATTTGCCTACCTTGGAACAAAGAAGAGAAAGAGGAGATTTAATACAGGTTTATAAACTGTTGAACGGACTGGATGAAGTGGATAATGAGCAAATGATGTTGAGAGAGGAAAACTTAAATAGAACTACAAGATCGCATAGTAAAAAGATAGCCAAGGGAATATGCTTGAAGGATGTGAAGAAATATAGTTTCCCACAAAGATGTGTGGAGGTGTGGAATGGTTTGAGTGAGGAGGTGGTGTCAGCAAGGAGTGTGCATAGTTTTAAAGGAAAGTTGGATGTGTGTAGATATGGAGACGGGGCCACACCAGTATGATACCCAGGCCCTGTAAAATTACAACTAGGTGAATACACACACACACACACACACACACACACACACACACACACACACACACACAGCAATCAAAACACCACTAAAACACACACAAAAACTTACATAATAAAAAAAAAAATTAAAACGGATACAACCAACAAAACCGTACAATTTAGCGTGTGTGTGTGTGTGTGTGTGTGTGTGTGTGTGTGTGTGTTGCGGTCGATGTGTGGTAACGATTAATCACAAAAAAACAATGCCTAGACTCGCCACAGCTCGTCACTTGGCTTGCTGTGTTGTTCCTGAGAGAAAACTGTGTTGCTTCGATCGTAAACTCTCTTATTTTATTTTATGGTTTCTTTGTATTCGTTTTGTCGAGAGAGAGAGAGAGAGAGAGAGAGAGAGAGAGAGAGAGAGTTTTAGCCTTTAGGTAGTACAAAAATCTACTTTCACCACTATTACGAGAGAGAGAATAGGCACTAGGAGAGAGAGAGAGAGAGAGAGAGAGAGAGAGAGAGAGAGAGAGAGAAATTAGAGCGCTACGTACCTTTCTATAGTTCAAAGGTTCTCTCTCTCTCTCTCTCTCTCTCTCTCTCTCTCTCTCTCTCTCTCTCTCTCTCTCTCATTTCATATACTTTGTTTTGATAATCATCGTACAGTGAGATAATGCTTGTCTGTCTGTCTGTCTGTATATCATCTCTATCTTTGTATCTATCTATCTATCTATTTATCTATCTATCTATCTATCTATCTATCTGCCACATACTAAGACAATTTATATTAGAGTAAGGCAAGTTATGTCAAATTAGGTCAAGTTATGCTATGTTATGTAAGACCAAGCGTACGATAATTTGTGTACGGTTTAGTGTCACATCATGTCTGTCTGTCTGTCTGTCATCTCTATCTATCGTATTTGTTTATTTATGAGTTTTATTTAACTTAGCGATAAACAAGTGATTTTAATAAGGCAATAAGTAAACAAGGGGGAGTAATTTAATTGTTTTGGTGATGGTAGTTACGTAAATACTTCAAAATAACATTAAAATAAGGAAACTATTTTATTGAACTTTGAGGCGAGAAATTAATCAATAAATAAACGTTTTCAGAGAGAGAGAGAGAGAGATAAATGAATGGAGATAAGGAAAACAAAGATAGAGAATGGCAGTTTCCCCTAAGCCGGTTATCAAGTTTCCTTAAATAACCCTTTTATATAACCCTTTTACAAACCGCTACCGAAATAAAAACATAGACTGATAAATAGTTAATATAAAATCCCCCTTAAATGTTCCCTAAAAGCTAAGAGAACGGCAGCGCAAGGTAAAGGGATCAGTGGAAGTTTCCTAACACTTGGCAATATTATTCTTAGCAGACGACATACGAACGAGGGAGGTGGCTACTGATTTCTAGCACGTGTCGCATAAAAATCAGGAGAATCTACGGATATTTTGTTTATACTGTCGATAAATCAGGAGACTAGTCGGATTTTTTGGTACATTGCGTCAAAATTCTAGATCAAAACACGGAAATCCATGCATACTTAAGCTTCAAATAACGGGAAACACGGTATTTTCACCTCAAACAACGTATAGGAAATAAATCCACAATAAAATACAAATTAAATCACCAAACCCCACTCCATTATAACACGTATTAGTAGCAAAATAAAGGAAATAAGATTAAACACCAAGCCGGGGAAGAATATCAGGAGGCATCGCTACAGATAAAAGAAAACGAGGCTGGAAAATGTATCAGTTGGCCATCAGCTGTGAGAGAGGCAGGATGTTGGCGCCACTGAGGAACACACTTATTTCCACCCTTAGACGGTAAATAGGAGGGAGGAAGGGGTGTGGAGGGGTGAGGGGCGTGTGTGGAGGGGTGGGGTGGGGTGTACCGGGAGGGGGCGTATGGGGGGTGTAATAGTGTGATGTATGTTGTTATTACCACTACTATTACTAGCACCATTACTACTACTACTAC
>NC_059255.1:6640247-6675247 GCF_017591435.1 Portunus trituberculatus | reverse complement strand
ATTTCCTTTGGTTTTTGTTCTTTTTCTCTCTTTTGTTTTCTTATTTTATTCATCTCTATTTCCTTCCTTCGTTCCTCCTCCTCCTCCTCCTCCTCCTCCTCCTCCTCCTCCTCCTCCTCCTCCTCCTCCTCCTCCTCCTCCTCCTCCTCCTCCTCCTCCTCCTCCTCCTCCTGTCTTCTCAATCAGTCAACTTACCTCCTTATTTCTCCAAGTGTTATCTCACCCCCTCCCTCTCTCTCTCTCTCTCCATCACCTTATCTCATGCATCCTAGCAACTTTCAAACCAATTTTAATCTATTCTCTATCTATTCTGTTGGATCTAATTTATCTATCCGTCTGTCTATCTATTTAGTTTGTGTCTATTTGTCTGTTCTATTCTATTTAATTTATCTATCTCTATCTATCTATCTTTTATCTTAGCAAATCTTAATTCTTGTCTTTCATCTTTAACCTCATAGAGAGAGAGAGAGAGAGAGAGAGAGAGAAGGATAAAAAAAAAAGTTATGTATCTAACCTAACCTAACCTAACCTTAACCTCCACCCCCCAGGGTATCTTCCGGGCAGCCAGGAGCGATCGGAACTGGAGGTGGCCATCGGCAAATATGAAGGGACCCCAGCTGACGTCCCCATCATGATCGGCGACAAGGAGTATCGGACTGACCTGGTTCGGCAACAGGTCATGCCTCACTGCCACTCACACAGGTCAAGGTCATAGGGGGGGGGACGAGTTTTTATTTATTTATTTTATTTTGTTTATTTATTTATTTTTATTTTTTAATTTTTTTTCCTACAAGGTCATGTCATTGGGGGGGGACGAGTTGTTTTTATTTAATTTATTTTTTATTTATTTATTTCTTATCGTTTCATGCCCCTTCTCTCTCTCTCTCTCTCTCTCTCTCTCTCTCTCTCTCTCTCTCTCTCTCTCTCTCTCTCTCTCTCTCTCTCTCTTTATTTCTCTGGTCTGTCTTTTTTCTTCATTTTCTTTCTTTTCCTTCTCTTTTCATCTTTTCTCTCTCTCTTCTTAACTTTCTTTTTATTTCATCTTTATTATCTCTATCTTCTTTATCCATTTGTCTGGTCTGGTTATCTTATTTTCTCTCTTTTCTTTCTTTTATCTCATTCATTCATTGTTTTATTTCTTACTTTCTCATGTTTCTTCTTCTTCTTCTTCTTCTTCTTCTTCTTCTTCTTCTTCTTCTTCTTCTTCTTCTTCTCCTCTAACTAATCTAACCTATTTTCACCTAACCTAACCTAACCTCACCTAACCTCACCTAATCTAACCTAACCTAACCTCACTTCACCCACAGCATCGCACAATTTTACTACGCCACCCCAGAGTTGGTGCAGAAGGCCATCGACGTAGCGGTGGCGGCCAGACCTGCCTGGGAACGCGTGCCTCTCTCGCAGAAATTTGACATGTGGCTCAAGGTAAGAGAGAGAGAGAGAGATTATTTTATTATTATTATTATTTTTATTATTTTTTTTATTATGTTATTATTTCTGGTGTTTTTGTTTTCTTTCCTGCAATACACCTTAACTATTTTCCAAAGGCTCTAGTTGAAGCTCTACATGTTTTTCAAGGGTGTTTTTTTGGTTCTAGTGACAGATTAACAACATTTTTGCATTATTAACAGGAGAAACAATAAGTGACGTGTGTTTTTAAGGGTGTTTTTGTGGTTCTAGTGACAGATGAACAACATTTTTGCATTATTAACAGGAGAAACAATAAGTGACGTGGTTTTTAGTTGCAGATTAACAACATTTTGGGAGAAACAATAAGTGGCGTGGGTTTTTAAGGTTTTTGTGGTTCTAGTGACAGATTAACAACATTTCTGCATTATTAACAGGAGAAACAATAAGTGACGTGTGTTTTTAAGGGTGTTTTTGTGGTTGTAGTGACAGATTAACAACATTTCTGCATTATTAACAGGAGAAACAATAAGTGTCGTGGGTTTTTAAGGGTGTTTTTGTGGTTCTATGACAGATTAACAACATTTCTGCATTATTAACAGGAGAAACAATAAGTGACGTGGGTTTTTAAGGGTGTTTTTGTGGTTCTAGTGACAGATTAACAAGGAGAAACAGTCTTGAAAACCTGACATGTCTTCTCTGTGGCCTTGGAAAATGGTCATTGAAAGAGAGAGAGAGAGAGAGAGAGAGAGAGAGAGATAAGAGAAACAGATTGATAGAAAAAGTTGAGTGTTGATAAGATAAGAATTAAGTGTGTGTGTGTGTGCAAGATGATGGTTGAAAGTTGATAAGATGAAGAGAAGATGCAAGATAAAGATTTGTGAGATAAGGAGGAGAGTTGAGTGATTGATAAGATAGGAAAGGTGTTACTCTTGTGTTGGAACTTGTGATAACTGATGTAGTAGTTGTAGTAGTAGGAGGAGGAGGAGGAGGAGAGAGAGAGAGAGAGAGAGAGAGAGAAAGAGAAAGAACATTAATTGAAAGAGGAGGAGGAGGAGGCAGAGGTGGTGTGGGAATAAATTAGTAGTAATAGTAGTAGTAGCACTCTTAATGTAGCAAAACCTAATATTAGTAGTAGTAATAGTAGTAGCAATATTAGCAACACCCCCTTAGCTAGCATAGTAATAGTAGTAGTTGTAGTAGTAATAGCAACAACAACCTTTCCTAACTAAACTCATAAACCACAACACCACCTAACCTCACCTCATATAGATAAAAATAAGTTAAAAATATCCTTACCTAACCTCACCTAACCTCACCTAACCTTGTATAGATCAGAATAAAAAAAAATAAGTGAAAAATATCCTTACTAACCTTATCTAACCTTACCTAACCTCACCTCATATAGATAAAAATAAAAATAAATGAAAAATATCCTTATCTAACCTTATCTAACCTTACCTAACACATTATAACTATTTCTCCTAACCACACTGTGACTTAAACCCTTCAAACCACAGCCTAACCTAACCAACTCACAGTAAAGCACCACACCACCACTTCCTTCTGCTACACCCTGACAACCACCTAACCCAACCCAACCCAAGTCAACCTAACCTAACTCAACTTAACCCAACTAAACCTAACCTAACCTAACCTAACCTAACCCAAGCCAACTAACCTACCTAACCTAACCTCATCCTAACCTAACTCAACTTAACCCAACTAAACCTAACCTAACCTAACCACCACCACCACCACCATTACTACTAACCTAACCTAATTTCCAAACCCCAGGCCGCAGACTTGATGGCAGGGAAGTACCGGCAAGCCCTGAACGCCACTACCATGCTGGGCCAGAGTAAGACTGTCATACAAGCGGAAATCGACTCGGCAGCGGAACTTGTCGACTTCCTTCGCTTCAACGCACTGTACGCCAAGGAGGGGATGAAATGGCAACCCCGCAGCCCTGAACCCACAGCCACAGTGAATAAGTTGCGGCTACGAGGCATGGAAGGGTTTGTCGCAGCTGTTTCTCCCTTCAATTTTACGGCGATTGGAGGGAATTTAGCGTACACTCCTGCGATGATGGTATGTTTGTGTTTAGTTGGTAGTGTTGTTTGTTTGGGGTTGGTTCTGTTTGTGTGTGTTTTGTTATGTATATTTTGTGTGTAGCTGATTCTCTCTCTCTCTCTCTCTCTCTCTCTCTCTCTCTCTCTCTCTCTCTCTCTCTCTCTCTCTCTCTCTCTCTCTCTCTCTCTCTCTCTCTCTCTCTCTCATTTCTTCTTCTTCTTCTTCTTACACTCACACACACACCCTCCCTCTCTCTCTCTCTTTCTCTCCCAGGGCAACACAGTGCTGTGGAAGCCGTCCGACACAGCAATACTCAGCAACTACACCATCTACCAAATCATGCGAGAGGCGGGTGTCCCAGGGGAGGCTGTCAGCTTTATTCCTGCAGATGGGCCAGTGTTTGGAGACGCGATCACTGCTTCCCCTCACCTCGCTGCCATCAACTTCACTGGCTCTGTCCCGTATGTTTGTTTGTGTGTGTGTGTGTGTGTGTGTTTTGTGTTAGGTTGTGGTGTTTTTTTTGGGGGGTGTTTTTGTGTGTATGTGTGTGTCTGTGTTTTATTTATTTATTTAATTTTATTTTTATATTCTGTTTTTATTTCTGGGGTTTTTTGGAATATTTTTGGTGTGTGTGTGTGTGTGTGTATTTTGAGTTCTCTGTGTCTTTTGAGGGGTGTTTCTGTTTGAACCTAACCTAACCTAACCTAATCTAATCTAATCTAATCTAATCACCTAATCTAACCTAACCTAACCTAACCTCATCCCCCCCTACCCCACACAGAACATTCCAGCGTCTATGGGGACAAGTGGGGAACAACCTCGCCAAGTACCGCAGTTTCCCTAAGTTGGTGGGTGAGTGTGGTGGCAAGAACTACCACCTCATCCACCCCTCCGCCGACCCTGAGTCCGCCGCCAATGGTACCGTGCGCTCCGCCTTCGAATACTGCGGCCAGAAGTGTTCCGCCTGCTCCAGAGCTTACATTCCAGAGTCGCTGTGGCCTGAGGTGTGTGTGTGTGTGTTTGTGTAAGGGTGTGTTTGTCTGTGTGTGTGTTTACCTAGTTGTATTTACTTAGTTGTGTGTGTATATATATAAGGGTGTGTTTGTCTTTGTGTGTGTGTGTTTACCTAGTTGTATTTACTTAGTTTTGTGTGTGTGTGTGTGTGTGTATATATATAAGGGTGTGTTTGTCTTTGTGTGTGTGTGTTTACCTAGTTTTATTTACTTAGTTGTGTGTCTGTGTGTGTGTGTGTCTTTCCATGTGTGCATATGTGTGTGCTACCAATCTTCATTATTTTGTGGTAATCAAACCTAACCTAACCTGACGTAGCCTAACCTACGCTAACCTCCACAGATCAAGCAGCGCATAGTGTCCACTCTACAGACGCTGAAGACAGGTGACCCTCGGCAGTTTGACTCATTCATGGGCGCAGTGATTGACGCAGCTGCCTTCAAGAGAATCAGTGGCTATGTGCAGCACGCCAAGACCTCGCCCAACCTCACTGTGGTGGCCGGCGGGAAGTGTGACGACAGGTGAGGCTGTGTTGGGGTCAGTTGGTGAGGTTAGGTTAGGGTTGGGGTTTGTTTGGTTAAGTTAGTTTGGGAGGTTGGGTTGGGTTAAGGATGGGTTTGTTTGGGTTGGGTTAAGTTAGGTTGGGGTTGGTGTGGGAGGTTAGGTGAGGTATGAGTATTTAGGTTGGGTTGAGTTAGGAGTCAATTTGTTTAGTTAGGTTAGGTTAGGTTAGAGTTGGGATGCATTGGGTTAGGTTAGATTAATATCAGGTCAGATTGAGTTTGGTTGTGTTAGAGTTAGGTTAAATTGGATTAGCGTTTTTTTCTTTCTTTCCTTTTCTTTTCTTTTCCTTTTTTCATATCTATTGTTTATTAATTCATTGTATCTTAGGTTAAGTTAGTTTTTTTGTGGTGTTTTCCTTGTATAACACTTGCTTATTCATGGGATAATAAAATGTTTAAATGTTTGAATGTATAAATGTTTCTACTGGTGGTATGTGGTATGGAGGATGAGGTCAATCAATGTTATCTAATCTAATTTACCCATCTTTTTCTTCAATATGTGCACACTTTCTGCTGCTACAATCTCTTCACTCAATCCATTCCATATGTCTGACCTAACCTAACCTAACCTAACCTTACCTTACCACACCACACCACACCACACCACATTTTCAGCATTGGTTAGCTATGAAATCTTAACTAACCTGAAATAAATAAGTAAATAGAAATAGACGATAATGTAAGCTAACCTAACTGACGTGAATCCCAACACCACAAAGAATAAGAGAAAGAAAGAAGAAAAATCAACAAAATAGAATAAATAATGAAAAAATCCTAACTTAACCTAACCTAACCTAACCAAACCACACCGCCACTTAGAATAGAAAGAAGGAGAGAAAAGAGAGAAAATAGCAATGTTAAATGAAATAAAGAGAAAACTAAATCTTAACCTAACCTATCCCAACAACACAAAAAATTAGAGAAAGAAAGAAAGAGAGAAAAGAGAGAAAATAGCAACGTAAAATGAAATAAAGAGAAAACGAAATCTTAACCTAACCTAACCTAACCCAATGCCACACCACCTAAAATTAAATAGAAAGAAAGAAAGAGAGAGAGAAAAGAAAAAAATAGCAATGTGAAATAAAACAGAGAACTTAACCTAACTTGAAATAGAATAGAAAAAAAGAAAAAAAAGAAAATAGTGTAATTTAACCCCACACAACCTAAAATAAGATAGAGAGAGAGAAAGAAAGGGAAAAGAGACAAAATAGCAACACAAAATTAAATAAAGAAAGAGAAAACTAAATCTTAACTTAATCTCTGGAACTCTCTACCTGTGTCTGTATTTCCACCTGCCTATGACTTAAACTCTTTCAAAGAGGTGTCAAGACACCTCTTCGTTAACTGGACCCTCCTTTTAGATTTTTGTTTTATAGCAACAGGGCCTGGCAACCAGCGGGATTAACACTGTTTTCCCTTGGCCAGTGCCCTTGTAATGTAAAAAAAAAAAAAAACTTAATCTAACCTAACCCCACACAACCTTCACAGCGTTGGGTACTCTGTGGTGCTGGCAGTGGTGGTGAGTGGAACCTAACCAACCCTAACTTAGAAGAAGAAAGGAAAAAGATAAATAGAAATAAAACTAACCTAACTTAACCTAACTTAATCATTCCTAACTTAGAAGAAAGAAAAAGAAATTATATTGGTATCTATTGGTGTTATAGTGTAGGTTAGTTAAGGTAATGTAATCTAACCTAACTCAACCCCACACCACCACCTTCACAGCCGAACAACCCCACACCACCACCTTCACAACCTAACAACCCCACACCACCACCTTCACAACCTAACAACCCCACTCCACCACCTTCACAACCTTGCCTAACCCCACACAACCTACACAAACTCGCCTAACTCAACACCACCACCTTCACAACCTAACAACCCCACACCACAACCTAACAATCCCACACCACCTACCTTCATAACCTAACCCCACACCACCACCTTCACAACCTCGCCTAACCCCACACCACCTCCACAGCGTTGGGTACTTTGTGGAGCCGACGGTGGTGGTGACGACAGACCCACAGGACCGCATCATGACGGAGGAGATCTTTGGGCCGGTGTTGACGGTGTATGTGTACCCTGATGCTGCGGTGGATGACATGATTGCCCTCGCTAACGACTCCACGCCCTACGCTCTCACTGGGGCCATATTTGCTAGTGACAGGTGTGTGTGTGTGTGTGTGTGTGTGTTGTTTTCATTTATTTCGTTGTTTTCATTCGTTTCATTAACTTTTCATATTTTTCTTGTTATTTTGTGTGTTTTTTGAGGAAATTACTGTTTATATATACTTGTCTTTTTTTTCTCTCTGTTTGTTTGTGTTTGTTTTAATTGTTTTATCTCTTAATTGACTCTTTTTTATTATTTATTTATTTATACATTTATTTATTTATTTTTATTTTCTTGTTTTTTTTTTAGAGGCTTCCTGTTTTTTTATTTACTTGTTCCCCTTTTTTTTATTGATTTCTGTTTTCTTTTCATTTTTTTTCTAATTTTTTTGTCTTTTTTTTAGAGAATTACTGTTTAAATCTATTTGTTTTATTTATTTATTTTTTTTTCTATTTGTATGTGTTTGAGGGAACTTGCTTTTCTTCATTGGTTTCCTTGTTTTCTTGTGTGTGTGTGTGTGTGTGCGTGCATGCGATCATTCCCCGTCCAATGTCAACACACCACATTCCAACACCCTGCCGTCTGTCCCTCAGAGCGTGGCTGACCAAGGCGGCCGATGCACTCAAGGACTCCGCTGGCAACTTCTACATCAATGACAAGTCGACAGGCTCAGTGGTGGCACAGCAGCCCTTCGGTGGTGCCAGGATGTCAGGTCAGTGTGTCTGTGTGTGTTTGTGTGTTTGTTTATAATGTTTCAAGTGTTTGTCTCTCTTTTTATTTTTGCTCATTCCTTTATTCCTTCTTCCTTACTTCTCTTTCTGTACTTTTCTACCTCCTACCTTCTCCTTTTTCTCTTATTCTTCTTCTACCTCCTTCCCTTCCTCTTTCTTTTATTTTTCCTGTCTTATTCTTCCTTTTCTCTTATCATTCCTCTTTCTCCTCAGTGATTGCTTATCTTTCAAAATGCTTTAAAATATTAAAAATTATTCATCCCTACATGAACCCCCAAAAATACCCCACAACACTCCCAAAACACATCACAACACACCCAAACACACCCCAGAACACCTCAGATCACACCAAAACACACCCCAAAATACAGTGGAGTCTCAATACTGGAAGTTAATTGGTTCCAAATGTGTGTTGGATTATCAAAAAACTTTGACTTCCATTACCTATTAATCAGGTCATTTGTTCTAACTTTAGCAGAACCTGAAGTTAACAAAAACATTTTACGTAGAATTTTTATGATTTTGATTTGTACTTAGTGAAGGTTGGTGATGGATAATGTAGAAGGGGAGAGGAGGAGGAAGTTATTTGTCACCATCCATGAAAATGTTTGGTAACTCGTCTCCGGTGTAATTCCTGTGAGCACACCAGTGGAGGACTGACCACCAATCAACCTGCATTTTGGTGATCAACTTGTCTTTGGTCACAACTTGCAGCTGTCTTGCTCAAAAGTGTTTTTGTGCACGAGTTAACTAACTTTGAGGTGAGTTGATATTGCCTCCAGCTCGTGACCTCTATTGATATGATGTCACAAACTCAAGTGATGACATCAGATACACACAAGTTGTTTCTGTCTATACACCACATGCACTAGTGATATGCACCGGTATATGGTACACTGGAAGACTGGCATTGTATCTTCAGTATTACTGGTATCAAAACATTCAAATACCAGATATTTGTGAGTACCAAATCAAATTTTTGCGTTTGAGTATCAAAAAGTTGGACTTCAAAGACGTTCGAGTATTGAATATTGAGTCTTCACTGTACCCCAGAACACCTTGAAATCACCCCAGAGCACCCCTTAACACCCTCTCTCTCCCCGTCACCCCTGCAGGCACCAATGACAAGGCAGGAGGGGTGCACTATGCTCTCAAGTGGACGTCGCCTCAAGCTGTGAAGGAAACCATGGTGCCGCTCAAAGACGTCAAATATCCTTACATGGGTTAAGCCTGGAGGGACCGGTGGTGGTGGTGGTGGTGGTGGTGGTGGTGACTAGTTACTTTGGTGTGTGAGTGTGTGTGTGATGGGTTCTAAGACAATTTATTCATGTATTTTTGTATTTATTTATGTTTCTACATAATCACTACTTATTAATTCTTTTTCTTTCCTTTTTTTTCATAATTTTAACTATTTTGAAGATTAATATATTTATTTCTATTCTTTTAATGGATTTCTGGCTATTCACACTATCATTATTTGTTATTCTGCATTATGTTAACTATTTTGATGGTGGTGAGTTACTTTGGTGTGTGTGTGTGTGTGTGTGTGTGAGTGAGTGTGAAGGGTTACAAGACAATTTTTTCCATGTTTACCTTTATATTTAGTGTTTACCTGACTATCTACACTACTACTACTTGTTATTCATCATTATTTTAGACTATTTTGACCATTTTCACTACACACACTACCACAGCATAGCAATATTCACAGCCACACAGCTGCAATACCACTAATACACACCACAGCATACCACAGCCCACCACACCTTACCACAGCATACCACATCATACCACAGCCCACCACACCTTACCACAGCATACCACAGCATACCACGCCCACCACAGCTTCACCACAGCCTCATAATGTACGCAGAAAGTTGGACATTTGAACAGACATAAACACGCAACATTCCTGGATTAGCATTACTCAAAGCTTTACAAACTCAGACATTTATCCCCTTCTTACGGCTAACTCTCAGACCTGCAAGGGGACTGGCAATCAAGTGGGCCTGTTTTTTTTTCATTGTTTTTCGTGTTCCTGGCCAGCTTTCTTTTCTTATATGAAAACAACTGCTTCTAGAATGGCAGTGGTTCGGAGGTGGTGTTTGTGTGTGTGTGTGTGTGTGTGTGTGTGTGTGTGTGTGTGTGTGTGTGTGTGTGTGTGTGTGGCTTTCAGGGTTTAGAGCGAGTTAGAGAGAGAGAGAGAGAGAGACTTAACCTAACCTAACTAAATATTCTTCTTCCTTCTCCTCTGTTACATAATTTCCTTCTCTTTTCCTCCTCCTCCTCTTCCTCCTCCTCTTCCTTTTCCTCTTCCTCTTCCTCTTCCTCTTCCTCTTCTATTACTTCCTCTTCTTCCTCTTTTTACTATCATTGTCTTCCTCCTCATACCATTACCTCCTCCTCCTCTTCCTCTTCCTCTTCCTCTTCCTCCTTCTTCTCTAACTATCATTTGTCCTCCTCCTCCTCCTCCTCCTCCTCCTCCTCCTCCTCCTCCTCCTCCTCCTCCTCCTCCTCCTCCTCCTCCTCCTCCTCTAACTATCATCAAATCTTTCTCCCAGTAAGCCAACACAACTCAACACAAATTCCTATCAACACTTGAAAGAGAATGCAACTCAATACTCTTAATCAGCACAGCATTATATTAACACTAAGGTACCACAGCTCAGTAGAAACAGCCACAGCAGGGAAAAAGCAGGTGTATATATACTATTAACCGAACACAGCTTGGCACAGTCTGATCATATAAACAGCCACAGCAAGGAAAAGAAATGGGTAATGGAAGTTAATTTGTACCATTAGCCAACACAGCAAGGAACACAGAGGTTTTAATATCACAGCATCACAGCAACACAACACAGAGAAAAAAAAATGGAAAATGTAGATTGATTTGCACCATTAACCAACACAGTATGTAACACAGATGCTGCACAGCTTAAGGCACAATCCACAGCTGTTCAGAACACAGCAAAAGGTTCTAATCACAGCAAGGGAAAGCAGAAAAAATAGAAAACATGACTATCATTAACCAACACAGCACTTAACACAGACAAACACCACAGCTATTCAGAAGCAACAGCAGAGGTTTTAAATATCACAGCATCACAGCAACACTTAAAACACTAGTCGATATGAGCTATTAACCAACACAGCATGTAAGAGACAAACACCACAGCAATTTAAAAGACAGCAAAGGTTCTAATATCACAGCATCACAGCAACAAAAAAAAATGAAAACACAGATCAATATGCACCATTAACCAACACAGCACATAACACAGCTTAAGGAACACTAAAACACAGCAAAAAAAGAAAAAATAGAAAACGTAACTCTATACCATTATCCACCACAGCGATTCCGAAGACACAGCAAAGGTTCTATTACCACTAAGGCTCGGAAAAACACAGCAAAACACAGCATGATTGAGGTCAGTTTTAAGGGCAAGGTTGCAATAGGATAAAGATTGAAAAAAATGTATAAATGAATGAATTATTATTATTTTTATTTCTGTTGAGAGTTTTCTTCATTCCTTTGCGTTTTGATTGTTGTTTTTACTTGTTTGTTTATTTTAATCTGTTTAACATTGAAAGAGAGAGAGAGAGAGAGATTTGAGTTCTTTGTGTTTCTATTGTAATTTATTAAGATTGAGAGAGAGAGAGAGTTCAATTCCTTATTATTTTTTTTCATTTATTTGTTTATTAAGATTGAGAGAGAGAGAGAGAGAGAGAGATTTGAATTCCTTATTATTTTTTTTTTATTTATATATTTACTAAGATTAAGAGAGAGAGAAAGCGAGAGGGAGAGAGATTTAAATTCCTTGGGTTATTGTTCTTATTTTTATTTTTATTTATTTGTTTATTAAGATTGTGAGAGAGAGAGATTTGAATTCCTTTATTATTATTTCTATTTATTTTATTTATTTATTTATTTATTTTTTTTTTTTTATTACGGAGTGTTTTGGGAAGTGTTACATTTATTAATTAAGTTGTTTGTTATCCTTTTATATATATATATTTTTTTTCATTATTTGTTTATCACCAGAATATGCTTTTATTTATCTATCTATTTATTTATTTACTGTTATTTGGTATTTTTCTTAATCATTATTCTAAATAGTATTCAAAATCAATGTTTAACTTTTTATTCGTACTTTTTATCTCTATTTTCTGTGTGTGTGTGTGTGTGTGTGTGTGTGTGTGTGTGTCTTAGATCTTTTTCCCATACTCAGCTTTACACATCTTCCATTAATCTGTATGTATTTTTTTTTTTTTTTTTTAATGTTTTACTAATGATACAAATTTATGAAGTATGTTTTTCTCTGCAGCATTTTCCTTATTTATTCTTTTATTGTTTCTTTTGGTGTTGAGGCATTTTGAGAACACTAAATTCCTCTTTCTTTTCTCTTCTTTCATTAATTTGTGTGTTTTGTGGTAGTCTTATTTCAGTTCTGTTTGGGGAGAGAGAGTTTAGTTAAGATTGTGAGAGAGAGAGAGAGAGAGATTCGAGTTTCTTTTGGGTGGGAGAATTAAGATTGAAAGAGAGAGAGAGAGAGAGAGATTAAGTTATTTTGGGTTGTGAGAGTTAAGATTGAGAGAGAGAGAGAGAGATGAATTTCTTTTGGGTGGGAGAATTAAGATTGAAAGAGAGAGAGAGAGAGATAGATTAAGTTAATTTTGGTTGTGAGAATTGAGAGTGAGAGAGAGAGAGATTCTTTTGGGTGGAAGAATTAAGATTGAGAGAGAGAGAGAGTATGGGCAGCATAATAGTAACAGTAGGTTCTGGTAACACTGCTCCATCACTGTCTATCTGTTGCCTTCACTATTCACTGTTCACTGTTTGTTTACGTAACCTTGCCTGCTGACTTAACTTAAGGTGGGTTCACACATCAACATACAACTGAAATTACAAGTTGGTAGAGTTTCCAACTGAATATCCATGGAAAAAACAATCTCAAAACAAGATCGGCATGCTGTTTTTTTCAGTCAATTTGCGACTTTGTTTACATTGTGACGTCTTGGAGAGAGGTTTGAAAATGTGTCGATGTAGAGAATATTTTGGAGTTGGTGAGGGAAAAAGAGCACATCTGGGACCCTAACAGTGAATTCCACACCAAAATAAAAGCTTACACAAGTCGCCAGTGGATGAGATGGGTGGCAGTCCCGGTGAGTGGTTCCCTCTGTGCAGGGTGTTGCTGGGAGTGAGAAGGGAACACTTGGCAGGGTTTAATTTGATCACAATCGTCGTCACCTTAGGAAGACATCTTGTATGCTCGCTGTTTGTTTATATTCATTTCCCACCAACCAGTCGATACTCCCTAGTCGCTGTGTGTGAACGTGTTGCAACTAGAAGGGCTCAGTTTTCTAGCGACTTGCAATTTCAGTCGCATATTGACATGTGAACCTGCCTTGATCCTAGCATTGCCTAAACAGACTGATAGAATAACACAATTTTAAAGCTTTCAGATGTAAATGAAGATTTCTACTATTACTAATTTCTCCTCTTCCTCTTCCTCTTATTATCATCATTTTTTCTCCTCTTACTCTTATATCTCTTCCTCTTCCTCCTCTTATTAGTTTTATTCTTCCTCTTACTGCAATATCTCCTCTTCCTCTTCTTATCAACTTCTTTTTCTACTCAATTTTTTATCTTCCTCTTCCTTCTCTTATTAACTTTTTTCTTCCTCTTACTGCAATATCTCCTCTTCCCCTTCCTCTTATTGTCATCAACTTCTTTTTTCTCCTCTTTCTCTTATATCTCTTCCTCTTCTTAATCTTTTATCTCCTCTTCCTCTTCCTCCTCTTTTACTCTTATATCTCTTCCTCTTCCTCCTCTTACTCATACAGGAAACCATTTTAGTGTAGCATACAATTTTAAGCTTCTAAACCCACAAAAAGATAATTTCTGTTTCCCGGTGACTAATGCAAGACTTCATATCCAGAGAGAGAAAGTTTGGAAAGATAGAGGGAATGATTTTAGTCTAGCACACAAACA
The DNA here is from genome assembly GCF_017591435.1 of Portunus trituberculatus. NCBI lineage: Eukaryota > Metazoa > Arthropoda > Malacostraca > Decapoda > Portunidae > Portunus > Portunus trituberculatus. Next base: position 6,661,351 of record NC_059255.1, on the reverse strand, counting down.
AAGAGTCATTTTAAATCTCAGAACCAACAAAAAACACCATTTCTTATTAGTAATGTCTAATAGAAGAGTTTTTTTTATCCAGAGAGAGAAAGTGAGGAAAGATTAAAGGAATATGTTGATTTAGGCTACAAGGGAGTCATTTTAAACCACTAAACCAGCAAAAAAACGCTATTTCTTTAAGTAATGTCTAATACAAGAGTTTATTTTATCCAGAGAGAGAAAGTGAGGAAAGATTAAAGGAATATGTTAATTTAGGCTACAAGGGAGAAAGAACAAGTAAGAAAAAATATAAAGACAAAAGGAGAGAGAATAAATAAGAAAATATAGACAGGAGAGAGAATAATAAAAAAAAAGATATATAAAGATAAAGAATAAATAGAAAAACAGACAGGGAGAAAATAAGTAAGAAAAATATAAATAGAAAGGGAATAAGTGAAAATATAACAACAAAGAGAGGAGAGGAAGAAAAAATTTGACAAAAACAATAAAAAAAAAGGGAAAGATTAGGAAAAAAAGTTAGACAAAGAAAATAAGTCGAGTAAAAAAAAAAAAAATAAGAAAATCGTTAGAGAAAAGTGAAATTAATAATTGACGCAACGAGAACTGTCACAATGTATTCTGACCCCCTCACACCTCACACCTCACACCTCACCCCAGACCATCACCTCGCTAGACACTCAAGATGTAGTGACTGTTGAAGTGAAGTGAAGTGTTGTGGCATTTAATTCATTTATTTATACCATCTGGGCTTTTTCACAGGAATTTCTGGGCATAAGGTGGTACATTTTTGTGACACCATTGCCCTGAGTGAGGAAGCCCAACCTACACTCGGACCGTGGACAGGATTCGAACCAGTGCGTTTGGAGACCTCTCGGACCCCAAAGCACGCATGGTTCCGCTGTACCACTTAGAAGAAATAGTAGAAAGTTGCCAGTACTGGTGAAACTGGTGTGAGAGGAGCAGTGATGATGAAATGGTGGTGTTGGTGAAGGAGTAGGAATGAATAACAAGAAAACAAGATAGAGTGAATAATGGAATAATAGAAATACAATGTGGGCTGAAATAAAGCTTGTCAGGGCAGAAAAATTGTCTAGTTTGGAAAGAGAAGAGGTGAGAGATTAGTTTAGAGAGAAAAGGAAAGAGGGAGGGAGGAGAAAAAATGGTCTAGTTTGGAGAGAAGAGGAGAGGAGAGAATGTTTAGAGGGAGAGAGAGAGAGAAAAAGAGAGAATAAATAATTGTTTAGTTTGGAAAAGGGACGAAGAGGAGAGAGAGAGAAAAGGAAGGAGGCAGGAAAAAAATTGTCTTGTTTGAAAAGAAGGGAAGAGGAGAGAAGAGAGTTGTTTAAAGAGAGAGAGAGAGAGAGGAAAAAGTAACTGGAACACTTTAACTTAGCTATCATCACATGCTCCTCCTCCTCCTCTTCTTCGTGATCTTCCTCCTCTTCTTAATCTTCCTTTTTCTCTTCTCTACAGCATTACTACCCTTACCACCTCCTCCTCTTCTTAATCTTCCTCCTCCTCTTCTTCCTCTACAACATTACAATCTTTGGCACCTCCTCCTCCTCCTCTTCCTTCTCTTAATAATCTTCCTCCTCCTCCTAACACAATCATTAACCTACCACTCCTTTAACCCAACCCAACCCAACCTGACCTAACCTAAATTGACCTGGAAAGCAATGGGTGACCTCAAAGGGGGTATAAAACATGACCTTGAATGATAGACAGTCCTGCCGGTCTTCCAAACACTTACTAACACAAATAAATGTACTGTTGTAGAGCTAAGAGGTAACAGTAGCAGTGGTAGTAGTTATAGTAGTAGCAGTTGTTCTTCCTCTATTGCTGCTACTTGGTTGGGAAAAAGATGGGGTGTGGAGGAGAAGGAGGAAGAGGTATGGAAGGAGAGAGGTTAAGAATTTTAGAAGGATAAAGAGACGTAAAATGAAGGAGGAGGAGGAGGAGGAGAAGAAAGAGAAGGAAGAGAAAGAAGAATAGGAAGTAGTTTGATACTTGTAAGAGGAGAAGGAAAGAGGAAAATGATGATGATTATAAGAGAAGGAGAGAAGTTCGAAGAGGAAGGAGGAGGAGGAAGAGGAAGAAAGCTAACAGAAAGAGGAATTAGTAGAAAGAAGAGGAGGAGGAAGAATGAGGAAGGAAATAGCTTAATAATATAGAAAAAAGATGGTAGGAGGAAGAGATTTGATATGAGAAAGATAGATTAATAGAGAAAAGAGAAGAAAAGGGGAAGGAGGGAGAGAGATAAGAAGGAGGAGAAAGAAGATAGAGAAAGAGGAGGATGAGGAGGAGAAAGAAAGAGAGAAAGAGGAGGAGGAGAAGGAGAAAGGAGAGAGAAGAAGAGGAGGAGGAGGAGAGAAAGGAAAAGAAGAAAGAAATAGAGTAATAATAACCACAGAAAATTTAACTTCAAGAAAAACAAACTAAAAAAACACAAAAACTTTAAATCAAACCACGAAATAATTTACACCGCCCCAAAAGTCATTGAAAACAAGCGATAGAGGAAGAACGACTCCTAGGAACCTAACCTAACCTAACCTATCCTAACCTAACCTAATTTAAGCACCTTTAGCTCCCACTAGCCTGTCTCTATATATAAGAAATACAAAAATGCATTATAGTACATATATATATACACACAGATATATAGAGCCACATACACCATTATTAATACCATAGGATGTATATTTTGTGTATGTCTAGAGTGATAGTAATGTGTTAGTGTGTGTGTGTGTGTGAGCGTTGATATATGAGTGTGTGTATGTTTGTCATTGAAGTCTCATGTGTGTGTGTGACTGTGCATGTGAGTACTGTGTGTGTGTGTGTTTGTAGGTGTTGTGTGTGTGTGTGTGTGTGTGTGTGTATGTAGCAGGACACAGCCACCCAGCTTAGCATTGTGTGATCGGAAGTATATAAATGACTCAAACATCAAACCACACCTTTTCCTAACCTAACCTAACCTAACCACACCACACCACACCAAGGCCACAGGAGATGCAAACCCATGAGTCTTCTTTGAGATTTATTTTACAAGTTATTTACACAATTTACAGAGTTTTCCTTATTAATTTTGGCTTGAAATAGGCTCAAATATATCTATGTACCAGGCAGACCATCTCTCACACACACATACACACACACACAAGATAGACAGTAGTAGTAGTAATAGTAGTAGTTGTAGTAGTAGTCTATCTATTTATACATCAACAATTAACACAAAAAAACATTAATAAAACAAATAACATAACAAATCATTATTCTTTCAGATTTTTTGCTTCCAGGAATAGAAAAATCAACAAAAATAAAGAATAAAACTAACCAATTCTTTTTTCATCAATTTTTAAACAATAAGAACAACGTCACATCTATACAAGGCAAGAGTCTTGTGTTCAGCCTGAGTGAATTGTGGCTGTGAATTTAACCCCTTCAGTACTGGGACACATTTTTACCTAGAGATTTGTGCACCATTAGACCATTTTATTGACATTAGCAAGGGTCTATGGAGGTCAGAAGATTAATGGCCACAGTCTTCACTATTTTAACCCCTTCAGTACTGGGACACATTTTTACCTTGAGATTTATGTACCATTAGACCATTTTATTGACATTAGCAAGGGTCTATGGAAGGCAGAAGATTAATGGCCACAGTCTTCACTATTTTAACCCCTTCAGTACTGGGACACATTTTTACCTTGAGATTTGTGCACCATTAGACCATTTTATTGACATTAGGAGGGGTCTATGGAGGTCAGAAGATTAATGGCCACAGTCTTCACTATTTTAACCCTTTCAGTACTGGGACACATTTTTACCTTGAGATTTGTATACCATTAGACCATTTATTGACATTAGGAAGGCTCTATGGAGGTCACAAGATTAATGGCCACAGTCTTCACTATTTTAACCCCTTCAGTACTGGGACACATTTTTACCTTGAGATTTGTGTACCATTAGACCATTTTACTGACATAAGCAAGGGTCTATGGAGGGCAGAAGATTAATGGCCACAGTCTTCACTATTTTAACCCCCACATAAGTTTCTGAAGTTGTATCAAATCACCAAATAGTCACCAGAATGAATATTAAAATGTGTCCTGGTACTGAAGAGGTTAAATCAGTGGTTCCCAAACTGTTCCTGAGCGAGCACCACCACCACTGTGTGAGGTATGGTACAGTGGTACAGTCCCCGTGTACCACCTGCCAGCTGGTTCCAGAACAACCCAATTCCAGCAAATATGAAGCGATTCACAAGTAGAACACACAAACGAACTAACAAGGGAGGTGTTGTAGTGGTGGTGGTGGTGGTGGTGGGATCAGGCAGACATCCACATGTAGGTTGGAATCCCACAACATGCCGCCTTGAAACTTTGTCATTTGTGGAGTGGTTTAAAGTTAGCTACATGTCACCAGGATACCCAGGTTCTAGGTGGAGGTGTGATTGCCCTACACTAAAGATGCGCTTGTGTGAGAGAGAGAGAGAGAGAGAGAGAGAGACTAGATACTCATGATACCCAGGTTCCAGGTGGTGTGATTGCCCTACACCAAAGATGCACTTGGGTGGTGATATGGGCCCTAATATGGTAACTGTATGTAATGTGAGAGATGTGTCTGTTTCTCCATCAGCTGATCCACGTCAGATTATCTTTTGTAAGGCAATGACCATGATTCTCTCTCTCTCTCTCTCTCTCTCTCTCTCTCTCTCTCTCTCATGCCATCTTGTGTAGGGCAATAAACATTTGTCTTTGCATACCACAGTTTGGGAATCATTGACTTAAACTGTCTTGATTTTGTGCGTTTTGTTTACTCTCTCTTTCATTCATACTCTACTTACTCTCTCCTTTGTTACATCATTCTTTCAAAAGGCTCTAGTTGAAGGTACAGAGGTTTTCAAGGGTGTTTTTATGGCTCTAGTGACAGATGAATGAGATTTTTACAATTTTTGCAGAAGAAACAGTAAGTGATGTGGGTTTTTAAGGGTGTTTTTGTGGTTCTAGTGACAGATTAATGAGATTTTCAGATTATTAGCAGGAGAAACAATAAGTGATGTGGGTTTTTAAGGATGCTTTTGTGGTTCTAGTGACAGATTAAGGAGATTTTTACTTTATCAACAGGAGAAACAGTAAGTGATGTGGGTTTTTAAGGGTGGTTTTGAGGTTCTAGTGACAGATTAAGGAGATCTTTACATTATTAGCAGGAGAAACAATAAGCGACATGAATTTTGAAGGTGTTTTTATGGTTGTAGTGACAGATTAACAAGATTCCTACATTACTAACAGGAGAAACAATAAATAATACTCAACTCTCTTTCACTCACTCTTACAGTTTATCCTTTCTTTTCAATAACAAAACAAGAACTCACACTCACACTCTCACTCTCACTCTCTCATCTAGCAAACTGTGGTACGGGGAGCTGTAGTCCTTCCCGAGCCTCAAAGAAAGTGTAGGAGAGAGTGATGATGTCAACATTTTCCATTTTAGGATCATCGGCGAACTCTGGGTCAATGTAGAAAAACACTGGCATATGGACCTGAGGAGAGAGAGAATCATTAAACAAAGATACATACATTTAAACACACACACACACACACGTAGTATAGTAGTTAGCACGCTCGACTCACAATCGAGAGGGCCGGGTTCGAGTCCCAGAAGCGGCAAGGCAAATGGGCACGGCTCTTAATGTGTGGGGTGTGTTCACCTAGCAGTAAATAGGTACGGGATGTAACTAGAGGGATTGTGACCTCGCTTTCCCGGTGTGTGGAGTGTGTTGTGGTTTCAGTCCTACCCGAAGATCAGTCTATGAGCTCTGAGCTCGCTCCGTAATGGGGAAGACTGGCTGGCTGACCAACAGGTGACCAAGGTGAATGAATTACACACACACACACACACCACTAACCCTGTCCAACCCTGTAATATACAACTAGGTAAATACACACACACCTTCATAATCCTTCCACAGCAATATAGAAGAACTACCACCACCACAACCCATACACATCCTTACATGCATCTACAGGAAAGAATAGGACTAAACAGCATAAACTTGGCAACTGGTACACTGTTTAAAGATTAGAGGTTGCTGTCGAGAGGGTAAAAAATGTCTTAGGATAAATAGTTACAAAGGAGAGGTGTACCAGATAGCCAGCAAAGGATACACACACACACATATACACCTCCTACCTCTTCATGTGGGTTAAGTAGTTGTTCCTCAAAGCAGAAGCACTGAATCTTATTGAAGTACTGCCCAGCGTCGAAGGGAACCACATTGTAAGTCGACACACCGATGACTGGACGGTCTGTGGGGTTTCGTGCGGTGTAGAAGGCTAGAGCTGTCTCTCCTGGGTGAATCTGAGTCGAGATTGGGATTAGAGAGAGAGAGAGAGATTAGGTGAGGGTGTGAGAGATTGGGAGATGAGAAGAGGGAGATTGTAAGATTAGGTGGTAGAAATTGGGAGATCAGTTAAGGGAGAGTACGAGATTGGGAGATTGAGAAATTAGGTACAGATTGTGAGATTGGGTAGAAATAGAGATTGGGAGATTAAATAGAGATAGAAATTAAGTTAGCTGTATTTTGAGAGAGAGAGAGAGAGATTTGAGCAGTTACCCGCCTTATTATAGCAGCATCTTAAAAATTTCTCTAACCTATCCCAACCTAACTTTGAAAAAAATTCTGCAACCTAACTTAAAAATACTAACTTAACTTTAAATACTGACCTAACCTAACCTAACTTAAACCACAACCTAACTAACCAACCCAACCTAACCTAATCTAACTTAAGCTACTAACCTCACCTATCCTAAACTACTAACCTGACCAAACTTAAACCACCACACTTAACCTAACCTAACTTAAGCTACTAACCTCACCTATTCTGACTATAACTGCTAACCAAACCTATCTTACCTGGACCTCTCTCTGCTCTGGTCTAAAATTCCAAGTCATCGAGGCAGCAGTGTCAGCATTGAACTTCACTCTCAGCATTCTGTCCCTCACCGCCTCCATTGTGCCAACCTTCTCCACGTCATGGCCCTGCTGTGTGGTGCCACCATAGCTGTACGCCTGTGTGAGAGAGGGAGAGGCGTGTGAGAGAGAGAGAGAGAGGGAGAGGCGTGTGAGAGAGAGAGAGAGAGGGAGGACTGGGAGATGAGTAAATGGGGAAAGAAAGATGAATGAGGGATGAGGAAATAGAAAGAGAGAAGTAAGGGGGGAGAGGGAGAGGGAAGGAGAGGAGTAAAGGAGAGGTTGGGGAGGAAGAGGAGAGAGAGAGAGAGATAAATAAGAGATGAGGAATAGAAAGAGAGGGATGGCAAGAGAAGTAAAGAGAGAGAGAGAGAGAGAGAGAGAAAAGTGAGGAACGAGATGAAGGAAGAGGAATGAGAAAGAGAAGAGGAGGAAGAGAAGTGAGAGAGAAAAGACTGAGAAAAAGAAAAAAAAAAACAAGGGAGATAATAAAAAAGAAAAATAACAAAAAATACACACAATACAACAAAACACAAACCAACACAAAAAAGCGAAAAAAAAAAATTAAGGCCATACCTGACAAAATATCCTGTAGAGTGGCACCGCTGCATAACTCAACCCTAAGGTCAACACACCCAGGGCTGCTATGTAATACAGTGTTGACCTCGTACCGTGACCTGACCCCTGACCCGCCCCTGCCCCCGCCCCTGCCCCCGTCCGCCCCAGCACCACCACCCCGCAGGTCAAGTCACGACTCCACACCACTCCGTATCTTAGGTCAGTTTGGCGGGTCAGGATATTGGTGTGTTTTGGTGTGTTTGTGGTGTTGTGGTGTTGCAGGAGGCGCCACAGTGGTCGTGTCTTGGTGTTGTGGCATAAAATGGAGGTAGTTCTGGTTAAGAGGTACATTTTGTTGTGTTACGAAAGGTTTAACTGCGGCCTCTCTGTTACGTCACTTTGTTTACGGTGAGTGTTGCGGGTTTCTGTCTGAGGTACGGCTCTCTCTCTCTCTCTCTCTCTCTCTCTTCTCTCTTATCGTCATTCATTAATTTTCTCTCTTTTCCTCTAATAATATTTTTCTGTCTTTCTTATTATCCTTCTTCTTCTCTCTCTCTCTCTCTCTCTCTCTCTCTCTCTCTCTCTCTCGTAAATACAGTGATAGTGGTGAAAGGATATTTTGTATTTTCTTGGCCTAGGGGTCTCTCTCTCTCTCTCTCTCTCTCTCTCTCTCTCTCTAAAACACCCTTCTAGAAATTCATCTCGATGGTTAGGCAGTCAGAACACCGCGGGAAGAATTTGTCAGCCTACATATGAGGGAACACACAGCTGATCAGCAGAGCGATCCCTTCAAGAGGTGGAGGTGTTGCTTTGGTGTGTGGTGTACGGTCATGAAGCTCCTTAGGTATACGGTCTGCGCTTCATCTTGAGATCTACAACGTGATTTTTTTTTTTTTTTTTCTTCTTCTTTTGATTCTCAAGAGATAAGGAAAACACTTGTCTTGGTTTGGAGAGACTGTCTGGCTAGAAAATCTGAAACATGAGTGGGGTGTCCGTTGGGGTGTCAAAGTTCCTGTCCCGACTCCACAAGGTGGTGTGCATACCAGTACAGTAGGTACACGTGGCACAGCACACTGCACTCCGGCATAGATAGTGTCTTGATAGGCGACCTGTGCTCCCTTGTGATTTGATCTAGTGCTTATTGGCATCTGAGTATCCAAAGAACCCTTCAGATGTTACAGTAGCTCAAGGGTTTTACAGCGAGGTCACAGTAGTTTGCAAATTTTCTCTATGGTAAATTTTAGAATATTCTTTTTCTTATTTCATTTCATTCAAAATATCTTGTACCATTCAGAGCATGAATTGACAGGCAGATGTACCGAAGCAATCTGTGATTGGATTATTGTTTCTATCTAGTCACTATAAACAATAAAACATGCGCACCTTCACGACAGACAAAATACAATGTACTCTCCAATACTCCGGAGCAAAGCTGACTCACCTTGTTTCATTGTCACTCCACTCTTGCACACATTCGAACTTGAGCCATTTTTCACTTGCAATCGATGATTTTATATTCGGATAAAAATTTTAAAGAAGTTTGACAAGTTTCGGCCAAAACTGGTTGAGGAGCGTGACGGCCTTGGGCGCCGCACGGGGGGAGAAGGTGGCTGTTGGGTCCGGCCTGGGGCCCAAGGCAGGGAACTGGCAGCAGGTCCTTCTTTTCCTTGGCGGCCTCAAGCTTCACTATAGTCATCCACTTGCAGCGCCTCACACTAGGCAAGGGGTCAACATGAGCAGGGGATCAATGTCTGCCCTTTACTAGACAGGGGGAGTCCTAAAGGGGTGATAGGGGCTCCTTCCATAGTCTGGTGGAGGGTGTGTACGGGTCCCTGGCTTGTGATGGCACCGGGTTGAACAACTCGCCATGAACGAGGCCACGCTGTGCGCCATGCACCGGACACTGGCAGGACGAGGGGGGTCCTTTTGGGGTGAGAGGACTCCCTTCATGACAGTGGCAGGGGTGTGGTGTGTGGCACGCTGTGCACCATGCACCGGACACTGGCAGGACGAGGGGGGTCCTTTTGGGGTGAGAGGGCTCCCTTCATGACAGTGGCTGGGGTGTGGTGTGTGGCACGCTGTGCACCATGCACCGGACACTGGCAGGACGAGGGGGGTCCTTTTGGGGTGAGAGAGCTCCCTTCATGACAGTGGCTGGGGCGTGGTGTGTGGCGGGTCAGTGCTCATGGTGAGCCGTGTGAGGCGCGGCAAGGTTACATCGTCACTGCCCTCACGCCCACGGGACAGCTGGGGCGGACCCTTGGGGAGGAAGAGTTCGTCCTGGTGCCTGTGCAGATAAGGACACCAAAATGGCGTATAGCTATCACTACGCCCGCCACGTTATCGTGGCATCGCATCATAATTGTAGAAACTGAAATTGGACCGTTATCGTGAAAACTCGCGTCTTTATCGTGGAAACTCGTGGAAAATCGAAGCGTTATCGTGGAAACTCGTGGAAAATCAAATCTTTATCGTAGAACCTCGTGGAAAATCGAATCTTTATCATGGAAACTCGTGGAAAATCGAACCTTTATCGTGGAAAATCGAATCATTATCGTGGAAACTCGTGGAAAATTCGCGTCGTTATCGTGGAAACTCGTGGAAAATCGAATCATTATCGTGGAAACTCGTGGAAAATTCGCGTCGTTATCGTGGAAACTCGTGGAAAATCGAATCATTATCGTGGAAACTCGTGGAAAATTCGCGTCGTTATCATGGAAACTCGTGGAAAATCGAATCATTATCGTGGAAACTCGTGGAAAATTCGCGTCGTTATCGTGGAAACTCGTGGAAAATCGAATCATTATCGTGGAAACTCGTGGAAAGCTCGCGTCGTTATCGTGGGAACTCGTGGAAAAAAGAATCATTATCGTGGAAACTCGTGGAAAGCTCGCGTCGTTATCGTGGAAACTCGTGGAAAAAAGAATCATTATCGTGGAAACTCGTAGAAAGCTCGCGTCGTTATCGTGGAAACTCGTGGAAAAAAGAATCATTATCGTGGAAACTCGAATCGTTATCTCCGTCAGCGCATCGTAATCATCGTTATTTATTTATTTATCTATTAATCTATTTAAATTCGTTTTCATTACTTCTGCTTACTTATGTGATACTATATCCAGCAGTACAAGTCCTCTATAATGAAAAGTCCAGCAAAGTTCGATTCTTTTTCTAATACATATTGTGTAATTTCTGGAGATGAAGTAGCTACATACTTTTCCACATCAATGTGAAAGTGTAACAATTTCTTAAATTTCCACATTTCATTTGAACGACGCACTGAGAACCTTTCCATTGGCGCTGTAATGTAGTTGTGATAGTATTGATAATGTAAGTATTGCCTATGTCTCTAAGTACGTTTCACTGATTCGTTGATGTGTTTATTATCATTGTTATCACTATTATCCTTATTAACTCTTTTTTTTAATAAATGTCTATATATACATAATATTCTGTTTAGGCTACAATGGATCAATGAAACATGGAGATCGCGTACCTAAGTAGAATTTGGCGTTGTCTGTGTAGAGCACATACCGAGTAGTGCCGAGCTACACTATAAGAGAAGAGAAAAAATAATAATAGTAATAATAATAATAATAATAAAAAAAATAAATAAATAAGAGGAGGAAGGACGAAGAAGAGGAAAACGAGGAGGATTTTCAGAGCGATCCTACGAGAGATGATCAGGTCAAACTATAAAGAGGAGAAAATAAAAAGAGGAAGGAAGAGGAGGAGGAGGATTTTCAGAGCGTTCCTACAAGAGATGGAGAAGAAAATAAAAAGAGGAAAGAAAACGAAGAGGAGGATGGAGAAGCAAATACAAAGAAGGAGTTTTTTTTTTTTTTTTTTTTATGGCATCGCGCTACAGACAGCAGAGTGCAACATCCTCAGGGGTAGAAACACAGTGTTGGAGGGTGTGGTGATGGGCGAGCAAGGAGCGGAAGATGCCTACTTATTAACCTAAATAAGTCAACTATTCTCATTTCGTTAAATAATGCACTACTTTTCATTAGTCCAGTGTTATTTATTTATTTATCTGTTTATTTATTTATTATTTATGCAAGAGGGGAAGCAGACCAAGGGCAACAAAATTTTAAAAAGCCCACTTGATTGCCACTTAAGGAACAATAGAGTTAGCGTATAGACTGCCACTAATTAAAACCATAAAAAAAACCACCATATATAAGAAAAATGCTTTTGGAACCGTTGGAAGTAATGTATATAATGGGTTTGTTTACATTTACCACGTGTTTCATACAGCATTTGATTCCTTTATTCTTTGCTTTCCTGAACGCCTCGTTGTCTCACCACGCGTACATTCTAACGCCACAAAGACACCCGAGTTATCAAAAGACAAATTCCCCTGGTAATAATAAAGAAATATCACCAATTTGTCACTAAAACCATAAAAAGAGAGAAAAAAAAATGTAAAATTAACAATAAGCTTTTAGAACCATTGGAAGTAATGTATATAATGGGTTTGGATACATTTGCCACGTGTTCCAGCAGCATCTGATTCCTTTATTCTTTGCTTTCCTGAACGCTTCGCTGTCTCACCACGCCTTCATTCAGACGCCACAAAGATGAATACCCGAGTTATCAAGACAAATTCCTATGCCAACATTGTAGAAATACCACAAATCTGTCACTAAAACCACAAAAATACCATTGTAACATCAACTAGAGGCTTTGGAAATTGGAAGTAATGAAGTAGAGGCCTCGAAGCGGTTCAGATCCTTGCTTCACGAGAGTCCAGCATTCTTGGCTCTACTCTCCTTCCCTCAGCCAGAAGCACCGTCGCTGTACCTCCCTGAAAAAAAAAGCAAGATATCAAGGGCACGAGAGGACAGTGGGTACGTGAAAGGTAATTAGAGAAGTGAGAGAAGAGAATAAGATCAAGAAAGCAAGACATAGACGGCGAGAAGAGACACGGGAGGGAGTTAAAGGGCACGGCACCGGTTATCTTCCTTATCCCCGCCGCCATTTCCCGCTCACCACGTCTCGAGTAAGTATCTGGCCTTTGTTACCATATATTCACCCTCTCCCTACCCTCCTGCGGCCACGGGATAGCAGCTACTAGCCTCAGTATAGCTTGAGAGAGTATTATAGGCTAGGAAGGAAGTAAAGGGAGGATTGAAAAAGTGCGGCGTGTGTCTAGGCGGTAATGGCGGTTCAGGTTGTTGGGTACGAGGGAAGTTATTGGAATGATGTCCTCGCTGCATATCTATTTTCTAAGGGTTCTAGATGAAGGGATGTGGGTTTTCAAGGGTTTTTATGGTTCTAATGGCAGTTTGATAAGATTTTCACGTTCATATCTATTTTCTAAGGGTTCTAGGTGAAGGGGTGTGGGTTTTCAAGGGTGTTTTAATGGTTCTAATGGCAGTTTGATAGGATTTTCACGTTATTAGCAGGAGAAACGTACTTGAGAACCCTGCTGTACTATGTGGTTCTGGAGAATACTTGTGTATGGACTTTTTTTTTTAAGGGTTTTTGATGGTTCTAGTGATTATTTCCATTATTAACACGAGAAACAATAAGCAACGAGTTTTTAGGTGTTCTTATGGTTCGAGTGACGAAAAAAAATAACAAATAAAAAATAGAACGGGAGAAACAAGCAGTGGCACTCTCCTAATATAGATGTCCCTCCAGCTCTCCTCGTTTCCTGGCTCCCCCTTCGCAGCTCTTTCACGCAGCTGGTTTGACGTCATGGTAAATTTGCAGTGTGAACCAATACAGCCTATCTTATATTTCTTTTTCCCTATGCCTAACAAGCTTGGGGACCTCCTGGGAAAGCGGGGTTTTAGGCTGGGGAAACCAAACCTAACCTAACCTAAATTCTGTCCTGAAGTTGTTATTAATTTCCGATAAGGTAGAATGGGGTTAGAAATGCTGGTAGACCTAACCTAACCTAACCTAAATTCTGTCTTGAAGTATTATTAATTTCCAGTAGGGTAAAATGGGGTTAGAAATGCTAGTAGAAGTGTGATCTAGACCATGAGAATGTGTTTAGTTATTGGTTCAAACTGCAATAATACCGACGTCACATTTAAGAAGCCTATTGGTCAACAACACATGCACACACGCTCTTCCTATTCCCCTTTTCATTATCATATTTTCACTTCCTTGTTCGTTATCATTCTCTTACCCATTTCCTCCTGTTCTCATCGTTACTCATTCTCAATCTGCTGTTTTATTACCATTTCCTCCTATTCTCTTATTCGTTACCATGTTCTCCCCATTTCCTTCTATTCCCTTATTCTTTATCATTCTCATCATTTTCATCGTATTCCCTTATTTGTTATCGATTTTTCTTTATCATTTTTATCATTGCCTCCTATTCTTCTTCGTTATCCATTTTCCTTTACCTTGTTTTTATTCACATTTCTCCCATTTATTATCCATTTTCTTTTCATCTCCTGTATTATTTCCATTTCCTCATTTATCATCCAGTTTTTTTTTTCTCTATCCATTTCCTCTATTTATTGTCTTTTATCTCTCATTTCCTTGTTGACCAATAGCGTGGCCATTTTCCTTTCTATCTTGTTTTATTCCCTTTTCCATTCATTATCAATTTTCTTTCCATCTCCCGTTTTATTTCCATTTATTCGTTTTTCTCCCTATCCATTTTCTCTATTTATTGTCTTTTATCTCTCCTTTCCTTGTTGACCAATAGCATGGCTTCATATATGTGGCGGGAAAGAGCCGGAAAATGAATAGAGCCGGGGGGATGTCTATATTAGGACAGTGCTCAAGTGACGCAGATTTTTAAGCGTGATTTTACGTTTTTAGTGACAAATTAACGAGATTTCTACTTTATTTAACTCAAACAAGAAGTGACGCGAGTATTCAAGGGTGTTTTAAAGGTTCTAGGGACAGATTAACACGATTTCTACATTATTAACAGGAGTAAGTTTTGATAATCCGGTTAATCATCTCAGTGGCCTTGGAAAAGTCATGGTGAAAGAGCAGAGCATTTTAGCACCTGGGCCATAGTGATTGAGGGCCGAAATATATCAAGATGGTGATGATGAGGTTGTGGGTTGTCAAGGTGAATAATTGGTGACGGGCGGGGGTGCGGGAATGATGATGGCGGAAGACAGGAAAAGATTTATAACTACCCTAATATTTACTTATTTTATTTATTTAATGATTTTATTTTATTCTATTCTATTCCTTTATTTTAGCTATTTTTTATTTATTTGTTTGTTTTGGTGGGTGGACAAGAAAAGATTTACAGCAGTAGCCTCCTAACATTTTATTTGTTTATTTTTTTTTATTGATTTCTTTATTTTTTATTAATTTTATTTTGTTTATTTATTTTATTTGATTGTTTGTTTTGTTTTTCCCCTGTGTGTGTGTGTGTGTGTGTGTGTGTGTGTGTGTGTGTGTGTGTGTGTGGTGCGTGTCACGTGTTATCTGTGAATCGAGTATGCGTAGTAATTTTTATATATTAATGGCATGTAAGTGTTGGAATATTGAAGTTTTCATTCACTACTGCTTCACTGCTTCGTTCTCTTGTTCCGAACCTGTCATGCGCTGAGGTGCGAGTACTTTGTAGAACACTCGCTGCCTCGCCCGTCTGTTGGTCACCGCGTGCCAGTCTTGACCCAACGCGCAGAGGAATACTAGGCTGTTATTTCATTATTATCTTACACAAATAGTAACACAAATAGTAATAGTGTTGGAAGCAGATTAGAATACTACTACTATCAAAGTTACACAAATACTAATGTGTTATAGAAATGGTAGTAGCAGTAGTACTTTATGTAAGTATATAAAAGTAGTAGTGTAATGCTATTAATTACTATTATTCCTATTGTATTTTGAGTACTTCTCGGAGCAACTGAGTTTTTTATTTTTATTTATTTTTATATATATGCACGAGGGAAGACTGCCAAGGGCAACAAATTTTTAGAAAAAAAAAAAAAAAAGGGCCAAGTGGAACTACAGATTCCTAATTGTACTGTGTGGCACAGGCGTCACCTCCCCACCAGCTCGGGACACGGTGTCGCCTGCGCGCACACTCCGTACGTGGGCGGTGTTGTGGGATCAGTGTGTGGGCCGAGTGAGGACTGAAGGGCTTGAGGAGCAGGGCGGGTCAGCGAGGGTGGTGGTAAACTTTCCAGTCTTCGTTCTTTCTACTATTATGTCAATGTAAGGCCACCCTACAAGTTAGGGGAATCATAACCAACCAACCATTCATTCGTCCATCTTCTTTCCACCCACAGGCGAGGTAGCAGTGACGGCGAGAGGGAACCGAGTGGCAAGTGAGTGACGGGTGAGCACAGCACCATCCATGTCCAGCCGGAGTCTGCTCGCCAGCCCCGACCAGTAGTGTCCTCTGTCTGCCAGGCTGCGCGATTTAGGTAGGTAGTTTTGGCTTCTTCGTGAGGATTGTACAACCGTATGAGAAATTTGTTGACTTTGTACAAAACGTCCCTGTTTGTTCCAGCGTGGTTGTAGTATATACCCCGCGGCCAGCACCAGCAGCCACGGTGACTCCTACCACTACGAGCCAGTGGATGTCGTGTGAAGAAGAATGATGGCGGTAACTGTCCACCGTGTTTATCGCGATACTTGTCAGTAGTAGTATATAGAGCACTTCACCACCACCCGCCATACGACCCCAACATATATATATAATAGGTCCCAGCCCTAGCTACCCAGCAGATGGGTCCAACCCAGCCCCCAAACAGAGATAGGTAGTGTCCAGCCCCCCGACATTCCGACCATGAAACCCAGCCCCCATAACCCCCAACATCAAGCCTAACAAAATACTTCAGTCTCCGGAGAAAAAAAAAAAAAATACACGATTCTGGTGAAATCTTTATTAAAAAATAATTATCGATGAGTCTCTCCCGAACTCCTTACTCGTGGCTCTGGTCAGCACCGCCGCTAAACTCAATCCAACGTGCGCGGGTGGTGGTGGTGTCTGCAGCAGCTGAATGTCGTCGCTCCTCTTCTTGGGGGTTTGTTGGAGCCGTGCAGGCTGTGTCACAGCTCTAGTGCTCCAAAGGGTGCAGTAGGCAGTGGAGCCGATTTGTTTTCTGTAGGAAGGTCATGGTGAGGTTTAGTGTCTTGAAAGCGTGAGTGGTACAATGACATACCGTCGTCGCTCCTCGAGGCAGCACCGCGGGAGCGTCAGCGCCTCAGATGGCTGCGGCACGGGCGACGGCTGAATGTTCTGTAATGGGGAAAAAAAAAAAGTTTTCCACCAACAGTTTTACGTTGTTTTCTTTACCTACTTCATTACCTAAACAATTTAAAACAAGGTCAACTGGTGAAGGCGAGAAATGTTTGCCGAAGTGAAAGAGTTGAATTCCAGCTAAAACTCTCGCGACGGATTAGAAGAAAACACCAACAGGAGGAAATTAAACGTACTTTATCAGAATACAACTAACACTAGGAAGAAAAAATACTAATACAGTTAACGCACATTTTAAACTCACATTTACAACGAACTTCATACTCCACAGCGTACATCCTCACTGCAACGTGGTGGTGGTGGTGAGCAAGACATGCGAGCCACCAACCGTCAGCAGGGTGGTGGCGGTGGTAGGCTGCGGAGAAAAACCCGAGATAAGACGAATAAAAAATGAGGTTTGAGGGAAAAAAAATTACACAGGAACGAAAGACATGAAAAATGGTTAAAAAAGGTACAAACCTACAAAAAAAAGCAAATTGAAATTAAAAAAACGCAAAGAATAGAAAAACAGGTGACAAGGAAAAAAGAATTGGGTAACAAAAAAGGTAAGAATTTAGACCAGAGAAAATGTAGAGAAAAGCAAGACACCAATTAATTTTTCATACAAGGTAGTGCAAATCCCGGAGACTGCTCCTACACCACCGCCTCGCCCTGCTCCAGAGAAAACGGAGTGAAGGGAAGCTTTTTAAGGAGGCAACTAAACTCATTCATATCACAGAACAAGACAGAGGTAAGCTTATTACACATTATAGACTTAAGCTACCATAATTTAAAACCACAATAAGCCATAATACCCAAACTCCTATCATTTGAAAGCACCAAAACCACACTAAGCCATAATAGACCCAAGCTGCTATCATTTGAAAGCACAAAAACTACACTTAAGCAATTCTAGACCTAAGCTATCATTTGAAAGCACCAAAACCACACTACAACCATACTACCTTTATATTAACAACAAAGCAGCTATGTAAACCAGACATGTTAAACCATTATACACCTAAACTACCACCACTGAACACTGCAGACCTACCATATTACCACCCGTTCAGTGGTAAGTGAAGGTGTACATTGAATAAACTGAATAAACCGTCAGAGATGTGCTCATTAAACTACCTTGGGGAAACCGCATGCCAACTACTATCATTACAGCTTGTTAAGATTCCTGAACTGCTTGTTAACTACCTGGATACCGCGAGAAAGACCTCTATAACGACAAATAGACAAGACCTATAACTTCTATAGAGACAAAGAGCCACTACCTATAAGACAAAGACAGCCACAATGACTGACAAGTAGAGTCAAAGACCTATCAAGACAAACAGATTAAGAGCCACAAAAACCTAACAAATTGACATGCAAAGCCACAAAGACCTAACAAATTGACAGACAGAGCCGCAAAGACCTTCATAATGAGAAATAGACAACGCCACAAACAGCCAAACATACTGAATATACGACAAGATTAACTAAAACCACACGTTGCTTGTTAGAGGAGGAGAGAAGTGCTTGTTAGACTACCTTGGGAAATATGCAGTAAGCCAATTATCACTACAGCTTGTTAGAGGCTTGATTTGCTCGTTAACCACCAAGAATACCTTAGAAAGACAAACGGACAGACTTGACAATAGACAAAGTAAGCACCACAGGGCACAGACACAGACAAACGAACAAAGACACAGACAAGACAAGACAGCTAGACAGACAGACACGTACACAAGGTAAATACACAGGCAAGGCATACAGACAAACCACCAAGACCACCACATATACAAACACAGACCAATAACACCACCACAGAGATACAGACACAGATATAACACCGCCACACAGACAGCCAGCCAGACAGACAGACTATACCGTATCAGTGACTCACCTCCGATCCTGCCCCGCGCGTGGTCAAGGTATGAATGAAGCGGACCCAACCTGTGCTTCCCTCTCCTCACCTTCCTCCCCGTCGCCACCCATCCCACTGCTTCCCTCCTCCTCCTCCTCCTCCTCCTCCTCCTCCTCTTCTTCCTTGTTATGGATGAGTTATTACTATTTCTTCTTCTTCTTCTTCTTCTTCTTTCTCTTTTCTTCTCTGTTTTGTTCTTTCTTCTCTCACTACCACTACTACTACTACTACTACTACTACTACTACTACTACTACTACTACCTACTACCTACTACCACTGCTACTACAACTACTACTACTACTACCTACTGCCTACTACCCCTGCTACTATTACTACTACTACTACTACTACTTTTTTTTATGAGCAAACTACCACTTTTCCTCCTCCTCCTCCTCCTCCTCCATCCTTTATACGGAGGTAGCAACATAGCCCCCTCTCTCTCTCTCTCTCTCTCTCTCTCTCTCTCTCTGTCATTATATTCACGGACACGCTCTCCTTCCCTCACGTGACGAGGTGTGGGTGGTGCCATGCCTGGTGCCTGTGGGGCGGCTGGCATTGGCAGCGTATGTGTGTGAGAGTGCCACTGGTGACTCACGTGGCACTGTTCAATGATGCAACTAGTGGCTGTGGTTGGTGAGAAAGAGAGAGTGAGAGGGAAAGAGAGAGAGAGAAAGAGAGTTAAGTTCATTATTTCACTAAAACTTGTCCACTGTTTTTCAAATGCTCTACTTGACGTTGCAAGGTCTTTTAAGGGTGTTTTTGTGGTTGTAGTGGCAGATTAACAATATTTCTGCATTATTAACAGGAGAAACAATAAGTGACGGGTTTTAAGGGTGTTTTTGTGGTTCTAGTGACAGATTAACAACATTTCTGCATTATTAACAGGAGAAACAATAAGTGACGTGGGTTTTAAGGGTGTTTTGTGGTTCTAGTGACAGATTAACAACATTTCTGCATTAACAGGAGAAACAATAAGTGACGTGGGTTTTAAGGGTGTTTTGTGGTTCTAGTGACAGATTAACAACATTTCTGCATTATTAACAGGAGAAACAATAAGTGACGTGGGTTTTAAGGGTGTTTTTGTGGTTCTAGTGACAGATTAACAACATTTCTGCATTATTAACAGGAGAAACAATAAGTGATGTGGGTTTTTAAGGGTGTTTTTGGGGTTCTAGTGGCAGATTAACAACATTTCTGCATTATTAACAGGAGAAACAATAAGTGACGTGGGTTTTTAAGGGTGAATTTGAGGTTCTGGTGACAGATTAACAACATTTCTGCATTAACAGGAAAAACAATAAGTTGCAAGGTTTTTTAAGGGTGTTTTTGTGGTTCTAGTGACAGATTAACAAGATTTCTGCATTATTAGTAGGAGAAACAAAGTGACACGGTTTTTAAGGGTATTTTTTTACAGTTCTAGTTTTTGTGGTTCTAGTAAGAGATTAACAAGATTTTTGCGTTATTAGTAGGAGAAACAATAAGTGACAGGGTTTTTAAGGGAGTTTTTGTGGTTCTAGTAAAAGATTAACAAGATTTCTGCATCATTAACAGGAGAAACAATAAGTGACAGGGTTTTTAAGGGTGTTTTTTTAGTTCTAGTGAGAAATGAACAAGATTTCTACGGCATCAATAAGAGAAGCAATAAGTGGCTCGGGTTTTGAAGGATGCCTCCACAGTTCTGGGGTCAAAATACTTTAGCACTCTGACCAATCTCGCGACAGATTAACATTTCTACATAATGAACAGGAGAGAGAAGCTATCACTGCATGTTAAACTATCACTGGAACCATGAACACACCCTTAACCCCTTCAGTATTAGGACGCATTTTCATATTATGCTTACTATTTGGTGATTTTATACAGCTTCAGAAACTTATGTGGGGATTGAAATAGTGAAGACTCTGGCTATTAATCCTCTGACCTCCATAAACCCTTCCTAATGTCAAAAAAATCTTCTAATTACACACAAAACTCAAAGTAGAAATGCGTCCCAGTACTGAAGGGGTTAAAAGACCCATTAGCTTCCACTAGGGTGTTGTTAAACTGTCAAACTGTTAAACTACCACTGGAATTATAAAAGCACCATTCAAAACACCAATAACTTTCACTGCAGCCTGTTGAAAGTGTAGATTATGTGGCTTTGTGTATATAATCGTATTTCTAACTTGCACAATACCACAATTAGAAGGAAAGGCCACACACACACACACACACACACACACACACACACACACACACACACACACACACACACACACACACACCAAGTTCACCCTAATCTTTACTCTCTTTCAAAACAAACTCCCAAACAACACAACTTCCTCGCTGCATTCTTTTAGAAAACCGCGCCAAAAAACTTGTGAATTTTTTGTCGCTTTGGCGGGACCGAAAAAATACCGAAAACTTCCCGATATGAAAATAATAACAATAATAATAATAAATAAATAATAATAGCAATAATAATAATACAAATATA
>NC_059255.1:6630247-6635247 GCF_017591435.1 Portunus trituberculatus | reverse complement strand
CACTACTCTGTCCACCTCTCTAATGCAAGAGTTCACCAGTCCTCTCAATCCTTCACCACTACTCTGTCCACCTCCCTAAGAGTTCACCAGTACTCTCAATCCTTCACCACTACTCTGTCCACCTCCCTAAGAGTTCACCAGTCCTCTCAATCCTTCACCACTACTCTGTCCACCTCCCTAATGCAAGAGTACTCAGTCCTCTCAATCCTTCACCACTACTCTGTCCACCTCAGTACTCTCAATCCTTCACCACTACTCTGTCCACCTCCCTAAGAGTTAACCAGTACTCTCAATCCTTCACCACTACTCTGTCCACCTCCCTAAGAGTTCACCAGTACTCTCAATCCTTCACCACTACTCTGTCCACCTCCCTAAGAGTTCACCAGTCCTCTCAATCCTTCACCACTACTCTGTCCACCTCTCTAATGCAAGAGTTAACCAGTACTCTCAATCCTTCACCACTACTCTGTCCACCTCCCTAAAGAGTTAACCAGTACTCTCAATCCTTCACCACTACTCTGTCCACCTCTCTAATGCAAGAGTTAACCAGTACTCTCAATCCTTCACCACTACTCTGTCCACCTCCCTAAGAGTTCACCAGTCCTCTCAATCCTTCACCACTACTCTGTCCACCTCCCTAAAGAGTTAACCAGTCCTCTCAATCCTTCACCACTACTCTGTCCACCTCCCTAAGAGTTCACCAGTCCTCTCAATCCTTCACCACTACTCTGTCCACCTCCCTAAAGAGTTAACCAGTCCTCTCAATCCTTCACCACTACTCTGTCCACCTCCCCAAGAGTTAACCAGTCCTCTCAATCCTTCACCACTACTCTGTCCACCTCTAATGCAAGAGTTAACCAGTACTCTCAATCCTTCACCACTACTCTGTCCACCTCCCTAAGAGTTAACCAGTCCTCTCAATCCTTCACCACTACTCTGTCCACCTCTAATGCAAGAGTTCTCAACCAGTACTCTCAATCCTTCACCACTACTCTGTCCACCTCCCTAAGAGTTAACCAGTACTCTCAATCCTTCACCACTACTCTGTCCACCTCAATCCTTCACCATACTCTGCAAGAGTTAACCAGTACTCTCAATCCTTCACCACTACTCTGTCCACCTCCCTAAGAGTTAACCAGTCCTCTCAATCCTTCACCACTATTCTGTCCACCTCCCTAAGAGTTAACCAGTACTCTCAATCCTTCACCACTACTCTGTCCACCTCCCTAAGAGTTAACCAGTCCTCTCAATCCTTCACCACTACTCTGTCCACCTCCCTAAGAGTTAACCAGTACTCTCAATCCTTCACCACTACTCTGTCCACCTCCCTAAGAGTTAACCAGTCCTCTCAATCCTTCACCACTACTCTGTCCACCTCCCTAAGAGTTAACCAGTCCTCTCAATCCTTCACCACTACTCTGTCCACCTCTAATGCAAGAGTTAACCAGTACTCTCAATCCTTCACCACTACTCTGTCCACCTCCCTAAGAGTTAACCAGTACTCTCAATCCTTCACCACTACTCTGTCCACCTCCCTAATGCAAGAGTTAACCAGTACTCTCAATCCTTCACCACTACTCTGTCCACCTCCCTAAGAGTTAACCAGTACTCTCAATCCTTCACCACTACTCTGTCCACCTCCCTAAGAGTTAACCAGTCCTCTCAATCCTTCACCACTACTCTGTCCACCTCCCTAAGAGTTAACCAGTACTCTCAATCCTTCACCACTACTCTGTCCACCTCCCTAATGCAAGAGTTAACCAGTACTCTCAATCCTTCACCACTACTCTGTCCACCTCCCTAAGAGTTAACCAGTCCTCTCAATCCTTCACCACTACTCTGTCCACCTCCCTAAGAGTTAACCAGTACTCTCAATCCTTCACCACTACTCTGTCCACCTCCCTAAGAGTTAACCAGTCCTCTCAATCCTTCACCACTACTCTGTCCACCTCTAATGCAAGAGTTAACCAGTACTCTCAATCCTTCACCACTACTCTGTCCACCTCCTAAAGAGTTAACCAGTCCTCTCAATCCTTCACCACTACTCTGTCCATCTCCCTAATGCAAGAGTTCACCAGTACTCTCAATCCTTCACCACTACTCTGTCCACCTCCCTAAAGAGTTAACCAGTACTCTCAAGCCTTCACCCCTACTCTGTCCACCTCCCTAAGAGTTCACCAGTCCTCTCAATCCTTCACCACTACTCTGTCCACCTCCCTAAGAGTTCACCAGTACTCTCAATCCTTCACCACTACTCTGTCCACCTCCCTAAGAGTTCACCAGTACTCTCAATCCTTCACACCTTCCTCTGGCACACTCTGGAACTCCCTGCCTGCTTCTGTGTTTCCACCTTCCTAACACTTCACTTCATTTAAGAGGGAGGTGTCAACACATTTGTCCCTCAATTTTGGATAACTCTATAATCTTTTGGGGAACTGGCAAGCAAGTGGGCATTTTTTTGTTCTTTTTTTAATGTTCTGTTGTTCTTGGCAGGTCTTTCTCTTGCGTAAAAAAAAAAAAAAAATTATCGGGGCATTTCAAAATTTTCGCTCAGTTGTTTATAATATTCAAGTTCTCATAAAGTTTCAGTAAAGTTAATGGTTGTTGTTGTTGTTGTTGTTGTTGTTGTTGTTGTTGTTCCGGTAATCTTTCTTCTTCTTCTTCTTCTTCTTTTTATTCTTCTTTTCGTTCTCTTTGTTGTTGTTGTTGTTGTTGTTGCTGTTCTTGTCCTCTTCCTCCTCTTCCTAATTTTCTTCTTCTTCTTCTTCATCTTTCCTTCATCTTTTTCTTTTCATCTTCTTCTTCTTCTTCTTCTTCTTCTTCTTCTTCTTCTTCTTCTTCTTCTTCTTCTCCTCCTCCTCCTCCTCCTCCTCCTCCTCCTCCTCCTCCTCCTCCTCCTCCTCCTCCTCCTTTTCAACATTATTATCATTATACGTCTTCTTGAAAAACCCTCCCCCTCCTCCTCCTCCTCCTCCTCCTCCTCTTGTCACAACAGAATTGATAAGTATCTCGTATAGAATTATTTTCCCTCACACACAAAAATTATATATTGCAAATTAAACAAATAAGAGAGAGAGAGAGAGAGAGAGAGAGAGAGAGAGAGAGAGAGAGAGAGAGAGAGAGAGAGAGAGAGAGAGAGAGAGAGAGAGAGAGATAAGTAGTTTTGTCAAGTTGCTGTCACCTCTCCCTGTCTTGTTAGTGTGTGTGTGTGTGTGTGTGTGTGTGTGTGTGTGTGTGTGTGTGTGTGTGTGTTTTGGTTTCACAAACACTGGAAATCAATCTAATACATTTTCTTCCTCTTCTTCTTCCTTCTCCTCCTCCTCCTCCTCCTCCTCCTCCTCCTCCTCCTCCTCCTCCTCCTCCTCCTCCTCCTTCCCTCGAGACACACTAAATAACTTCTCGCATCACTATTAATATCTTAACCATTACTATTATCTACACACACACACACACACACACACACACACACACACACACACACACACACACACACACACGCACTCAAAACATACCACTAACACTCTTAAACACACACAAACACTCTTAAACACACACAAACACCACAAAACACACCTTTATACTCTCAAACACCATAAAAAAACACACACAAACACTCTAAAACACACCCAAACACCACAAAAACACATTATTACACTCTCAAACACCATAAAAAACACACACAAACATCGCAAAACACAATCTTTCCCCATAAACACTTGAAAAACACTCATAAACACACGCAAACATAACAAAACACACCCAAACACATGGAAACATCTTAAACACGCTCTTTCTCATCCATAAACACCTGAAAAACACTTTAAATACACCCAAAACACTATCCTTTACCCCAAACACACCCCTACACCTCAAATACACCCTAAATCACCCCAACCTCACCCCTGCACCCCAGATATACACTAACCTCATCGCTACACCCCAAATTTATTACTACACCCCGCAAAACACCCCAAAAATACGTCTACACCACAAATCACTCCAAATACACCCCAAAACACCCCTAATATACCCAAACACACCCCTTACACCCCAAAACACACTTACACCCCAAAACTCATCCCTACACCCCAAATACACCCCAGAACTCACCCCCACGCCCCCAAAAACACCCCAACCCTCACTGTTACACCCCAAATACACTATCATCACCCCAAATACACCCCAAACTCACACGTACATATAAAATCACCCCTATACCCCAAATACACCCCAAACCACACCCCTACACCCCAAATACATCTAAAATATACACTAGTCTCATCCCTACACCCCAAAACACTCTTCTACACCCCAAATACACGAGAACTCACCCCTACACCCCAAATCCTCACCACAATCACCCCAAAATACAGCCCTACATCCTAAGTACACCCCAAATCACCCATACACCCTAAATACACCCCAGAAGACACCCTACATCCTAAATACACCCCAAATCACCCCTAAACCCTAATTACACCCCAAATATACACTAACCTCACCCCTATACGCCAAATAATCTTAAGTAAACCTCAATACACCCCAAATACACTCTCAAACCAGCCTCTACACCCCAAATACACCAAAAACACACCCCTACACATCAAATACACCCCAGACACACCCCTACACCCCAGAAACACATTCTACACCCCAAAATTCCCCAAATCACCGAAAACACCCCAAATACACCCCGAACTCACCCCTACACATTATAAACCATATCCAAATACACCCCAACCTCACTGCTACACCCCAAACACACCCCTTCACCCCAAATACACTTCAAATTCGCACTCCTACACCCGAAATACACCCAAAACACACCTTTACAACCCCGAAAAATATTATAACTTCGCAAAATACACCCCTACACCCCAACAACATACCAGAATACCGCAATACACCCCAAAACACCCCAAATATACCTAAAATGACTCCTACACCCCTAAAACATACCAAAACCCGGCAAAATACACCCCAAAACACCCCAAATACCT
>NC_059255.1:6585247-6622747 GCF_017591435.1 Portunus trituberculatus | reverse complement strand
CACATCACAATACATTCTCCTTTATTTCCAGCCTTATTAATTTCTCCTGAGTGTCTGTATGGCCACGAGCACATCTACTTTAAGACACCTACTAAAAAAAAAACCCTTTCCATTCCCTCATAACCTGAAAAGACTTTGGTTCACTTGTTTAAACCTTATCTGGCTGTCCCTCCTTCGATTCCTGAGTTCCCGAGGGGGGGTGTCATTGTACTGTACACCTCCTCCTCTTCTTCTTCTTCTTCTTCCCCTTCCTCCTCCTCCTCCTCCTCTCCCATCTTTATCTCGTGTTTCAAAGATTTACGAGTCATTTTCTCCCGCGGGATGTGACTAAAGGCATTTTTTCGTTATTATGGTCTCCCTCTATCCTGGGAATCCGTCATATGGTGCCTGTTTACGGGAAGTTTGTGTATGTTGTTCTATATTTGTGTTATTTCGTTTTTTTCTTTATCTAGTTTTTTTCTTTTCGTTTTATTTGTTATCTGTTTCTTTTATTCCTATTCTTTCCTATTTCTTTTTATCTTTTTTTTTATTAATTTAGTTTAGTTTTTTTTTTTTTCTTCTCGTTTTGTTGTTTTTTATTATTTTTTTCTTTATTCTGTTTGCTAGTTTCTTTCTTCTGCTTTCTTTTTTCGTTTCTTTCTGTTTTGCCTCTTTCTTTTATCAATATTGCTCTCTTCCTTCTTTCCATTACGTGTTTTCCTCTCTCTCTCTCTCTCTCCTTTTTCTTTCTTTCATAATATTCTTCTTCCTCCTCCTCCTCCTCCTCTTCCTGTCAAAAAACTTAACAAAACTCAAAATACACACATACATTAAAATCTATAAACAAATTAGTGAAAATACAGGAAAAATGCATATACAGTTTATTTGGTTCCACTTAGAGAGAGTAATGCTATATACAGACAGACAGACAGACAGACAGACAGAAGACAGACAGACAGACAGACAGACACAATCATATCTAATCCAAAATTAATCTTGTTTATTTTATTGATTTAGTAACTTTATTTAGTTTGTTTTCTATTTTAGAGAGAGAGAGAGAGAGAGAGAGAGAGAGAGAGAGAGAGAGAGAGAGAGAGAGAGAGAGAGAGAGAGAGAGAGAGAGAGAGAGAGAGAGAGAGAGAGAGAGAGAGAGTGTTAAGTGAATTGAGAATCTGATATTTGTTTTTGTAATTACATTAAATATACAACATTTTTTGTGGAGAGAGAGAGAGAGAGAGAGAGAGAGAGAGAGAGAGAGAGAGAGAGAGAGAGAGAGAGAGAGAGAGAGAGAGAGAGAGAGAGAGAGAGAGAGAGAGAGAGAGAGTGTTATAATCTTGTTAAAAATAATAATAATAATAATAATAATAATAATAATAATAATAATAATAATAATAATAATAATATACAAACAAGTTAATATTAATTTGACTGCAATGAAACTTAACACTACTCAATAATAATCATCATCATCATCACCATTATTATCACTATCATCATACTAAATACATATACATACATACATACATACATATCTATACTTATATACATAAATATTCATACAAGTGTATTATTATTATTATTATTATTATTATTATTACTTTTAGATTTCCTTTTCTTGCACACACAGAAGAAGAAGAAGAAGAAGAAGAAGAATTTATATGCAAAATTTGGCACTTGAAAACACACACACACACACACACACACACACACACACACACACACACACACACACATACACTTGAAATATATATACACATTTTACTTTTTTAATTAATCTTTCTCTTTATAATCAAAGCTGGAATGTCAATTATTTCTTTTTTCTATATAATCTGCATGAGAGAGAGAGAGAGAGAGAGAGAGAGAGAGAGAGAGAGAGAGAGAGAGAGTGTTAAGAGAATCGGATATACACACTATCAAATCTTTCTCTCTCTCCCTCTCTCTCTCTCTTTGGTAACAGACTCAACACAAACAAGCAGAGTAGTTACAATAGTTACAACAATTACACATGGCAGGACAGTAATTACAATGCCAATTACATAATTACACTCAGTAAGGCAGTGCTGTTTAGTTATCAGGAATTACTTTATGTTATTTATATGTAATTATCTGAAAGGGGGTTATCACAGAAGCTTGATGTGTGTGTGTGTGTGTGTGTGTGTGTGTGTGTGTGTGTGTGTGTGTGTGTGTGTGTGTGTGTGTTTTCAATGTTAAGTAGTTTGAGGATGAAGGAGGAGGAAAATGAATAACACTCAAAATAATAGTAATAATAGTAATAATAATAACTACAAAGGCCTTAATGACTGGATTATCACTGGCCACATTACAAGAGAGAGAGAGAGAGAGAGAGAGAGAGAGAGAGAGAGAGAGAGAGAGAGAGAGAGAGAGAGAGAGAGAATCTATACAATATACACATACAAATCCATATCAAAATATCCCAAGAATTAACGTAAGCACGCACACACACACACACACACTCTCAACATTACGTCAAATTAAACACACCTTTCCGCACTCTATGACTTAGGTAAAAAAAAAAAAATATATATAAATAAATAAATAAGCAATAATAAAATAATAATAAAAAATGAAAATAAAATAAAATAAATTAATAAAGAAATAAGTAAATAAAATAAACGCAAAGCCAGTTTTTTTCTTTTTACGTAGTTGTTCTTAATCTTCTATGTTTTGACGGGCTGTGTTACGTACAATGAGAGAGAAAAAGATAAATATAGAATGCTGGTGATCTTTTGATGTAGTGGAGGGTTTAATAGTCACCAGGTTGTTTTTGCATATTTTCTCTCACCATTTTTTTCTTCCTTTGTGTTACGTAAGATATTAAAAATCTAATTAGCATAGAATGGTGGTGAGGTTTTGATGTAGTGGAGGGTTTAATACAGTCACCAGGTTTTTTTTTCTATTTTCATCTCACCAGTTATTTTTTTTTATCTTCTTTTGTGTTACGTAAAATAATGAAAAAAATTACTATAGAATGGTGGTGAGGTTTTGATGTAGTGGAAGGTTTAATACAGTCACCAGGTTTTTTTTTCTATTTTCATCTCACCAGTTATTTTTATTTATCTTTTGTGTTACGTAAAATAATGAAAAAAATTACTATAGAATGGTGGTGAGGTTTTGATGTAGTGGAGGGTTTAATACAGTCAGCAGGTTTTTTTTTCTATTTTTGTCTCACCAGTTATTTTTTTCTATCTTCTTTTGTGTTACGTAAAATAATGAAAAAATGATTATAGAATGCTGGTGAGGTTTTGATGTAACGGAGGGCTTAATATTGGCACCAGCTATACTATTATCTTATTTTGTTTGACGTAAAATAATAAAAAGAAAATAATGGCATGCTGGCGAGTTTTACGTTTTAGAAGGTTTAATATTGGCACCAGTCATTTTTCATCTTCAGTGTTGCGTAAAACAGTAAGTTATTCTTATTTTGTTTGACGTAAAACAATAAAAAGAAAATAATGGAATGCTGGCGAGTTTTACATTTTGGAAGGTTTAATATTGGCACTAGTTATTATTTTTTTTTATCTTGTTTTGTTTGATGTAAAATAATAAATAGAAAATTGATACAGAATGGTGGTGAGCCTTACGTATTGGAAGATTTAACATAGGCATCAGTTATTTTTTCATCTTGTTTTGTGCTACGTAAAATAATAGAACAGAAAATTATGAAGTGCTGGTGAGTTTTACGTTTTAAAAGGTTTAATATTGGCACCAGTTCCGTTTTTGTTGTTTTGTGTTGCGTATAATGACAGACAAAGGAAATGGTGAGATGCTGGTGGCTTTTACGTAATGGAAGGTTTAACGAAAGCACCAGTTTTTTTTTATTGAATCATTTGGTGTAGAATCGTAGAAAATGATAAAAGCTAAGAAAAAGTTAAATACTACTGGCAAATTTCTTTAAGGATTCAAATAAAAAAAAAAAATAAATAAATAAAAAATACACTTTTCAATATAACTAAAGCACAAAAAAAAAAAAAAAAAAAAAAAAAAAGAAAAGAAAAGAAAAGAAAAAGAAAACGAAACTTCCTGATAATACATAGAAACATACAAACACACACACACATACACACATCTTTACGTCTTCCCAAACAGACAAACTCTCCACAGTCCATCCTAAACTAACAATCACAAGAGAGCGTAAACTCATCGTCCCAGACTAACACAGTCACCGTTTGGTCGTCGACTCATTCACTCTTTAACAAATCCAGGCTCATGTTTTGATGCGTTTGTTCTGCCGTTAACTGTTTTCCAAGGCCACTGTGAGGTTAGGCTAAGTTCTCAAGGGGGTGCTCTTCCCGTTGATGGTTCAGGATTTTTGTCAAACTATCACTAGAACCATGAAAACTCCTTGCAATCACCAGTAATTTCCACCACAGCCTGTCAAACTATAGAACCACGAAAACACCCATGAAAAAAGCCAGTAATTTCCACTAAAGCCTATTAAAACCTTGAAAACCTCCAATAATTTCCACAATACAGCCTGTCAAACTATAGCCATGAAAACACCCTTGAAAAACTCCAATAATTTCTACTGCAGCCTGTTAAAACCATGAAAATACTCTTTGAAAACTCCAATAATTTCCAGTACAGCCCGTTAAAACCATGGAAATACCCTTGAAAACTCCCATTAATTTCCACTACAGCCTGTCAAACTATAGAACCACAGAGACACCCTTGAAGACTCCAATAATTTCCACTATACCCTGTCAAACTAGCGACCAATGAAGCCTTCCACGAAAAACCAAAATAACTTCCAATCAAGGCTATCGAACACTCATAAACCTTGCCATATTGCTACTCGAACCATGAAAACACTCTTCAAAACCCCCTATCAACTTCCACTCCTACCATGAGAACAACAGTAACATTCTTACAAACTCTATCAACTTCCAGTCAAACCTTGCTAAGCCTCCCAAAAATCACGAAAACTTCCTTGAAAACCCAAATAATTTCTCGAATCACAAATAAAACATCGACGAACACCAAAATAACTTCTAACTGAATCACAAAAACATCCTTAAAACTCTAAACAATTTCTCAAATCATGAAAACGTGCTTGAAAACTCCAGATAACTTCTCGAATCATCCTTAATAAACCCAAATAACATCTAATCAAACCTAGCAACACTCCAAATCCTTCCTAAACACACACTGGGACCACAAAAACACCCTTGAAAACCTGCCACACCTCACACACACACACACACACAAAAAAAAAAAAAAGACAAAAAACACATCAGTCCACGCTCCAAAAACACCCATTTTCTTTAGGTCCACCACACCATCACAGAGGAGGTAACAATAGGTAACATAAGGTAACGCTATGGGCCTTAATTTAATTCCTGCTGGCTTAAATAGAGGTGTCCCGCCCTATCCCGTCCCCCCCCTGTCCCGCTCCGCCCTGCCCCGCTTCTGTTCCCTGGCGGCTCTTGGGTGATCAGTGTGGCCGGTGCAGGACTTGGGGTCTGTCCGGGACTCTTGGGGGGACGATTGGCACCGGGCGTCTGAAATATCAAGATCAGGATCAAGATTGTTTACATTATTTCATTGGCGATGCTAAGATTAAGGGTATTTTTTCGATTTTCTTCACTTTTTGGGGTGTCTTTTTCAAAGTTTGTAATCTTAATAGTATCTACTTAGTTTATCTTTTTGTTTCTTTATTTCATTTATCTTCCTTTCAAATGTTATAATTTTTTTTTTATAACCTATTTATTAATTTTTGTCTTATTCATTTTTTTTTATATCTTTGCTCACTTGTTTTCTTTTTCGCTGTTAATGTTCCTCATAAGATAAAGTAATAATTTCTCATTCATTAGCTTTTTCTTTCCAATCATGTATGAAATAAATGACCATTTTTTCTACACAATTTCACATCAATAGTTAGAAATAACATCAACACAACCCCAATGCCTAAATTAACCTCCATTACTACATCAATCTTTGCATTAATCATATAAAACTTTAAACTTCTGCACTACAATCTATTAAATACATCTGTAGCTTAGCAAAGACCAAAATAACCTTAATTCCTTATATCCACCCAGACAGTTCATGACAGTGACTCAGTGGCAAGCGATGGCCATTATGTAAGCTTAGTGTTAGTTTGGTAAGCTTAGTGTTAGTGAAGTTTGGTTACGTTATCAAGACAGCCACAGAAAAACTCAAGGATTTTCACACAAGGAGAAATACGTAGAGATACTGTGTGATATTGTGATCTGCAAGCCAGATCTTTGCCTCTATCTTGCTATGGTTCTCTCTCTCTCTCTCTCTCTCTCTCTGATTTCATTCCAGTCTTAAAAAAAGTGTTGGTTCATCTCCAGTGTTCTTTTTGCAAGCTGTGCTACAAGTTATTATTGATTCTATTAGGTTTAGCAAAGATTATGAACCTTTACCATTTGTAAATAGAAGTTACCGGAGTTTTCAAGGATGTTTTGATGAAAATATATGACCTTTATCAATCAACTAATTTTTTTTAAGGTTTACACTAATTATAAGTGTTTTTCAATTGAGAATATCTTCAACTTCGAGGATGAGTCACGAGCAATTCGAATCGACCAATGAGGAGAGAGAGGAGGCAAAGTGGGCATGGCTCGTGGACCAGCAGACAGCTCACAGACTAGACTGACAAGGCGACACACTTCACTCTAAACCCACACACTATTTCTAAAGCAACGACTACAAACTAGAGAACATTATGAAATATACTTAACTTATTGAAGCCTTTCTGGGACAGCTAGAGTGATAGAAAGTTACGCACACACACACACACAAAATCAAAACACACACTCACACAGACACACAGAAATAAACTTAAATGTCATTTCTGCACACGCACACACACACACACACACACACACACACAAGGCAAGCTGGAACAAAGATATTTTTAAGGTCATTCGTTTCTTCCAGTCCTTTAAATGTTGAAGTCGAATATTCCTTTTTTTTTTTTTTTTATATATATATTACAAGTCATGTTTTGTCCTGCATTAGCTGGCCAAACACAGCCTTTGTATTGTAAGTAATGAGTCAATATTTGTGAGCAAGCAAGTGTTGAATAGTAGAAACACTTAAGACCTTAGTAAGTAATAGTTTATCTGATTGCTACACTACTACTACTTCCACTACTATTAATAACTCTACAACTACAAGCAATAATAACAACAATAACCATTAATAATATCCACTACAATAATAAAGATCATGAATCAATAGTTATGATAAACAATTTTGACATCTTTCATAAACTTGTAAATATTCTTCTTTTACTGGTAAGTTACGTCACACAGTCACACAAACTTAAATGTAACAAGCAAAATGTACTATAACAAAGAAAACGGTATGTATCGGGCGTAGAAGAGTGAATTTATGATAGTTGGGTTACGTTAGGTTAGGTTAAGAGGGGTTGGTTAGGCAGCATTAGGTGATGTCGAGATACGGTAAGTTAAGTTTAAGTCAAGATCAAGTTATTTTATGTTAGGAAGAGTTATGTTACGTTGGTTAAGATTAGGTTAGGTCAAATAAGGTCAGGCAATGATGGTGTCGGGTTATAAGGTTACATAAGAAACTTTGAAGTTAGATCAGGTAAGGTGGTTAGGTTAGGACAGGTTAAGGCAAGGTTAGGTTAGGTTAGGTTACAGGCAGTGTTTTGTGGTGTTGGTGTGGTGTAGTGATGCTGTTGGGTAATAATACGAGTCCTAACATTACACCTTTATTGTACACAGGCAGGTAATAACAGGGAGAAATGAATGGGTAACTCACACCCATATTACCCACAGATCATCTCTACATCTCTACTGTAAAATATACATACATACATACATATACATACACATATATATGCATGTATAAATAAACTTTTCTTGGCGTGTGTGTGTACAAGAGTGTGCTTCATTTGTACACACACACACTCATAAAACAGACAAGCACATACCAATATATGTTATATGTACACATTGCTGCTTCCTTGAGGTAGGAAGTAGCAAGATCAAGGTCAAGATCGATTTTTTTCCTTTTGGCGAGACCAGATCAAGACCAAGATCAAGATTGTTATTGGTTTCTTTCGTTTTGACGGGAAGAACTGAGACTGAGACCGAGGAAGATATTGTTGATTGAGATGAGGATTAGTGTTTTTGTTTTTGGCGGTAAATACTCAGACCAAGACCAAGATCAAGATTGTTACTGTTTATCCTTCTTTTTTCAGGAACAACAGAGACCAAAGTTGTTTATTTATTTAAGGTCAGCACTTATTGTATTTGTTTTTTGCCATGAACCGAGACAGAAACCCACAAAACTGTGTGAAGACTGCGATTTATTCTATTTATTTATTATGTCGGGCAAAACAGCAAGAATAAAGACCAAGATTAAGATTGCCATTGGAAGAGTAAAGGTCAAGATTACTGCTTCTCTGTTGGACTGACACGACAAACAAACACTCGGATGACCCCCGATAAATCAAGTATGTCTCTCCCGTTTGGCTGGCAAGTCCCTCGTTTGCTTCCCTCTCCTTTCGTGTTTGAGATAAACACTGCACCATTTCATTCTTATGTCTTTCTAATGTTTTAACCAAAGTTCAGTAAAATTTTGATGTTTTTATATTGAAGGCAAATTTTTTGTATCTATAACGCCAAAAATTTGCAGCATTTTTAAGGCCAATTTTTACTGACTTCCTTATCAAGTATGATGAAACTTTATCATTAACATTACAATTATGACAATGTGTTTCTGCCATTTCAATTTAATGCTTAACTATCGAATTACACATTATTTTTTCCTGCAAAGTGCGTCACGCCACACACTACGTCGCATTGACTACAACGTAAAACCTTCTCTCTACATGTTGCTTGGAGACACTACGTAATGCACTGCCACGTACCTACCTATTCTACGTTGTTCATCCCTACACACACCCCCATCATTCTACAAGCCTCTTTTGGTAATACACACTTCCTTGTATTGTTTTACGTCTACAATTAACTTCCACTGGTTTAAACGACTATACTTAACAACTTTGGAATCAACAACAAGAACAGTAAGAGTTGGAATGAATGATTTACACCCACACACATACACTCACCCACACATCCACACACACGCACAGGGACGCTTGTATACGTGACATGAGCTAGACACTACGTACATACACACACACAGTCTTATATATTATTGCATTTACCAGACTTTACCACATCCAAGTCGCCCTTTTTGGGATTACGTTAAATACCTACTTTAAATAATTTGCTTTGTCATTTTTATACATTATTTTTTCTTATCTTATTTGTGTTTTCTTATATTGTTCAAGGCCTTTCTAGTCCAATTTCATGCAGGTTTCCTTTATTCATTTTATTTTCCCCTTCAAATTTCAAATATTTTACTTTTGTCCAGTGTTTTACTAATTATTCAGATTCATTTTTTATACTTTTTGCTCTTTAAACTTCAAAATCTCATAACTCTTTACGCAACTTCAGAAACCTACATTTGCTTAGTTTTTCATCTTATCTCGGTGCAAACTTAAATAAAAGTCATCATATCAAACTTCAATAAACATACATTCTCTTTTGTTTTCTGCATAGAGTATAGCAAGCGTGTATGAAGGCAAGGGTCCAAACAGCGACTTACATGTGGCAAAGCATCATAACAATTGCCTGCTTCTCTCTAGGTCACTTGAATAGTTAGGGAGAGAGAGACTGAGGGTGTGTGAGGGTGGGGAGAGCGTCAATGTACAGTTAGAAATGTTAGGTTAGGTTACGTTAGGTTACCATGTATGTAGTGGTGAGAGGAATAACAAACACTGTGTGAGACAGACAAACACAACAACTACAAGCACCACTACGTAATATTATCCCTTCTGTGTCTTTCTTTATGCCTCACTCCATACACAAGATCATTGTCTTTCTTTTATGCCTGACACTATTATGTCTTGCTTTACGTCTCACTACGTAACAACATCCGTCTTTTCTTACACCTGACACTAAAATTCTGTCTTGCTTTGTCTCATTCACACTACGTAACATCCTTCTGTTTTCCTAAACGACTTACTCTATATCTCCTCAACACATGAACTTGAATCTAAGACACTATGTAATATTATCTGTGTCTTGCTTTGTCTCATTCACACTACGTAACATCCTTCAGTCTTCCTTAACGACTTACTCTATATCTCAACACATGAACTTGAATCTATGACACTATGTAATATTATCTGTGTCTTCCTTGACGTCTCATTCACACTACGTAACATCCTTTTCTTCCTCAATGCCTTGCTCGACATCTTCAACACATTAATCTCAATCTAACTGGCCAATATGCTACGTTGATCAAGTCTAATTTCTACAGCATTTGTCAAGTCATATGCCATTTATTCTTAAGCAACATTGATCGCCCAACGCTTACAATTAGATTAGGTTAGATCCACTCTAAGAACGTCATCCGGTGAAGAATTACTCAACTGACCATTAATTCTAGGTCGTTAGGTTAGGTTATCCTCAGTAGTGACCCCCTAACATACCCTCACATTTCTAGGTCACATTAGGTAATATCGTCATTCTAGCATCATTCAGTAACCGCCGATCCATCTTCAGGGTCTTAGGTCAAGCTTGGTTAGATCCATCTTTACACACACTCCTAGGTCACGTTAGGTTAGGTTACGCTCACACAGTCATCATCCAGTATACAGTGACCCCTGATCCTTATATTCTGTCACGTAATCCTAGGTAATATTAGGTTAGGTTTCCCTTCATACATGTTCCTAGGTTAGGTTAGGTTAGGTTACCCTCACACTGACAACAACACCATCCCAGGCAGCAACACAAGATGGCAACAGTGAAAAGAGTGCGTAGTAATAAACTCTGAAACGCTCAACATCCACTGATATGAAAACACCAACGTAAACACAAGTGCCTTCACACACACACACACACACACACACACACACACACACACAAAAGGCCTGTATTCTTAAAAGCTTTCTCTCAGCAGGACTGTCTTCTAAGGCCACAGAGAAGATTGGTAAAGTTTTCAAGGGTGTTTTGAGTGTGCAGTATCCTTGCTTTGCTATTGCTAGTCACAAACACCCCCGCAAACCATGCCAGGCTCCTCTGTGGCCCACTATGTGAGAGAGATGAGGTGCTGGAAGGTTTAAAAGCACAGGCTAATGACAGACAGACAGACAAGAGCAACCAGTAATAGTGATAGTAGTAATAGTTGCAATGACACCATTACGTTCTTTGGTAAAATGAACTTAAGCGTGTAACTGATAGATGAATGAAGCGTCCAACACACACACACACACACACACACACACACACACACACACACACACACACACTTGTCTGTTTACATCCTCCAAACAATGTACACAATAAGACGTAAAAGATCAATTTACAAACATGTCATTGTATCAACATAATATATCAGTTTTTCTTCATTATTATATATAATATATATATGTACTCTGATATTATTATTATTATTACTATCATTATTATTATTATTACTATTAGTGGGTTATCATTACTAGTATTACTATTATATGTATGTACAAGTGAATACCCCAGAGATATGCACTGCTGTGGTTTGCTTTCCTCCGTATGTCGAGAAAAACAATGAGGAGGTGGAAGAGAAATGATTTTGTCAAGTTTTACGTCCAAAAAATCTAAGCTTAAATTTTGTCGAGAAACGATTTTGTGAAGCTTCAACATCAAAAATTCTTGTCTGCTTAATTTTTTCTTTGTTTTGTGTGTAATATGTTTTTTTTTTTTGGTCAAATTTGTCACAGTTGAAACATTTACCTTCCTTACACTTTGCATCTTTGTGTGTGTGTGTGTTTGTTACATAGTTCTTGTGACGGGAACGATTGTAAAAACGAAAATTATGCTTTCACGTTTCATACATCTTCTCTGTCTTGTTGTGTGTTGCTTGGTTGTGTCTAGCAATGACTGACTGACTGACTGTACGACTGACTGACTGACTGGTGCCCATCCTGTATTTTCCCACTAACTGATTAACTGACTGTACATGACATATTCTTGCCTGACTGACTGACCTAGCATGCCCAAACTGAATTCTTGCCAACAACGGACTGACTGACGGATTTCAGAGTGTATTTTGGCTTCTATCATGACATCCTGTTTAGCTTTTGAACACACACACACACACACACACACACACACACACACAATCACTCTCTCTCTCTCTCTCTCTCTCTGTATTTACCTCAAACATGAATGCATCAAATTTGTCCTTTTTGTTTTTCTGACCAGCTTTCAAGATCAAGATTATTAAGGTTACAACACATCCACTGGTGCTTGTCAAACTACAAAATCACTAAAATGCTCTTGGGAACCTAAATAACTCTGTGTGAGGAACTAAAATTGCGAAGAATAGTGAAAAGTTTGAGAATGCGTGATTAGTTTTGCCAGTATTACGAAGGAGATCCGAACTCACACTACGTAAACAGTAATGCCGCTTTTTTTTTTTTAACATGCCCGGTATGTACGTCAGTATTGCAATGCGTCAATAAATAAAGCTCAGAAAAAGAAGATGTTGTACAAAAGACTAACGTAGAAACAAGTGCAATGTAACTTAACATCATGGAATAAATTGTAACTTAAGGTAGGTTACGTCACATTATTCTATTAGGTTAGGTTTGGGGAAAAAAAGACATTGTACACGACTAACATAGAAACAAGTGCAGTGTAACTTAACATCACGGAATAAATTGTAGCTAAAGGTAGGTTACGTCAAATTATTCTATACTGGATTAGGTTAGGTTAGGTTAGGTTGGGGAACTTGAATGACCCTATAGTAACTCTTTTGTAGAGAGCATTGAGGCACGGCTGGCCTGGTTGATTACTGAGGCTATGAATGAAACTATTTTACTGTAGCTTGGTTAGGTTAGGTTAGCAAATTAGACCTGATGAAACTGGCTTGGTTTAATGAGCATAGAAAACTCAACTACTCAACTTAACCTAATATTAACTTAACGAAACTAGCTTGAACAGACATGACAACTTAATGAAATAGAACACAGCTTTTAGTTTGCGTCAGCTTAGCAAACTCAACCTAACCTAACCAAACTAGCTTAAATGGGTTTGATAACTTAAAGAAACATAAAACAGCTGTGAATGACTGAACCCAACCTTAACCTTACCAAAAAACTGCTTCACCTTAAACAAATTAACCTAAACTAACAAAACTAGCTTGATAAGGTTTGACAACTTAAAAAAAACAGGAAATAACTTAGGTCAGGTTTGTGAGTGACTGAACATAACCTCACCTAACCTAACCAAACTAAACTGCATCGCCTTAGCCAAGTGAACCTAACCTAACTGAACACGGAAGCATAACGAAATCCTTTGGTATGAAGCGTTAATTAGGAAGGCAATGATGGCAGAAAATGCTGGGATTGTGTCTGTCTGTTTGTCTGAGCCATCTCTTGATATTTACTGTCTATTTCATTATTACCTGCATTAATTTCATTACATATATTGTTAACGTAAGATTTAGTGCAGTGAAAGTAATGATGGCTGTATT
This sequence comes from Portunus trituberculatus, assembly GCF_017591435.1. Lineage (NCBI taxonomy): Eukaryota > Metazoa > Arthropoda > Malacostraca > Decapoda > Portunidae > Portunus > Portunus trituberculatus. The sequence continues at coordinate 6,609,223 of NC_059255.1, read as the reverse complement.
TTGGAATGTGCCTGTTTGAAGTCAATATTACGAATCTAATTTTGTTTTAGCATTATACTCATTTGGGATGTATATAGTTGCCGTAAGATTTATCATGGCTGTATTTGGAATGTCTGACTGTCTGTAGCACTAGTCAATTTTGCGAATCCTTAATTTTGTTTACGTACTACATAAATTTTTGACGTACACAGCTGGAGTAATGTGTCATGAAGGCAGTAAGGATAACAGCTGTATTTGGAATGTTTTGTCTTTTTTCACTTGTCAAAATCACAAATCCTTCACTTTCTTTACGTATCACATCTTGATTACGTACGACAAATCTTACTCATATGCAGGTGTGTGGTATGTTGCAGAGGAATGTGTCTGGCTGTTTTTATCACATCTCACTATCACAAATTATAAAACGTACTTCACAATATCAATGCAAGACAACAAATTAATCCACGAGTCTGCCATCATTCCTTCACTGGCAGTCATGAATCTGTGGTGTATATTTATCACGTCAAATTGGTTTCTAAATGTGGAATAAATTTAGATATATTATGCATCTTGCCATCACTTCCTTCACCAACAGTCAAGAGTGTGGTGGTGCATAGCTCACTTCAAACTGCCTCCCTAAACACAAGAGAATCACATTTTAAATAATACACACAATCTTTGCTCTCAGTTACATCAAATTTGGAAAAAGTTGATGCAATGTGAAATCAATCAAGCTTTCCAGAACAAACACATTACAATAACTACGTCGACAATCAGCAATACCTAACCTAGCAACACAATAATAATAATAATAATAATAATAACAATAATAATGACAGGTGTTGTTATCTGAGGCGTAACACTCACTCAACCAGTCTGTAAGTCAGTCAGCAAGCTAACTGACAAACTAACTGACCCACTCAAGTAGTCGGTCAACCAGCCAGTCAGCCAGGCAGCCATTCACTAACTGACCAACACTCCAGTCAGTCAGTCAGTCAAACTAACAAACACACTGGATTTTTGTCACCAATCCAGCAACAAATACAAGTTTTCCTTTCTCCGTCCCTCTTCTCCAGCCAGCCAGCCAGCCAGCCAGCCAGCCAGACAGACAGACAGACAGAAGCAGACGGACAAACACACACACACACACACACACACACACACAGACAGACAGACAAGTTGATTTATTTCTTGAATCCAAAAGAGGACATGAGTTCGCTGGTTGCGGCATTCACGGCAGCCCCCGCAGCGGCGTTCATGGCGGCCTGCTGGACCCTCTGGGGGAGAGGTGGGTTGCCCCCTATCCCTGGACCACTCCCAGGGCGGCTGAAGGTGGGGGGAATGCAGGAGGTGGAGAAGGAGGAGGAGAAGGATAGGAAGAGGAGGAGGAGGAGGAAATGTACTCAGCGCCGGCTAGAGAAACGTAACATAACCAGCTATTGTTAGTATTGTTGTCTAAGTGTACTCTCCTCCTCCTTCTCCATTCTCCTTCCTCCTTCTCTCCTCCTCTTCCTCCGTGCTCATCTCTGCCATGCTTGTACAGTTCGGGTAGTGTCATGCCACGCGCGTCTTTCCCTTTAACTACGATGTCTTATTTTTTAATTCATATTCTTAATGTCGTCTTACTCTTTATCTAACGCTGCCTTGTCTTTTGGTTGCCTTACATTTGTCACTGCTCTGACACTGTTGCTATACGCCATACTCTGAATTAATCGCATGGGTATTGTACAAAGCAATCATGACTATTAGAGGTTACGTAAAATGATTTCAGTAACCCAAGAGAACAAGCAGAATCAAACAACTTCAATAGAAATAGATGATGCAAAGGACATAATTACCTGATATACTAATTGGTAATATATAAAAGTAAGTCAATGAAAAGTGAACTCAATGATGTCAAAAAGAGCTAATTATCTGGAATCAACTCAAAATCACGCAACACAAGCAAATAAATGATGCACTGGACAGAATTACCACATATACTAATCGGTAATATATAAAAGTAAGCAAATGACAAGTGAAAATTTAATGTAAAATAAGCAAATTATCTGGAATCAACTCAAAATCACGCAACACAAGCTAATATCTAGCAAACTAACCCACAATTCACGTAACAATGATCTCACACACTAACCTCATTAAATTGATGTAAATGCAAAAAATCTGACCATGCCTCACAACACACAGACGACAGATGAAAGAAATGAAACAAAGAGTCGATAACGCGTGACATAACTTTCTATCCTGGCTGTACACTCACTCACTCACTCACTCACTCACACACACACACACACCCCTGCTCTGCGTCCCACCACCTTGAGTGCGCCCAAAGTGAAAACATTACATACCTGACTGAAAATACATCACATTTTTACGCAAACCACTTAAACTGTCCAATTTTTTACGTAATTCGCTATGTGTTATTGTCTTTTTGTTGTATATCACTTTATCAACTATCACCAATACATACACACACACACACACAGGTGGTAGGGAAGCAGAGCAGGAGTTGTGAGGGAAGATGTTAGTAGAGGCACGAGAAAGGGAGAGGTTGTGACTGAGTGCCTGAGTGACTGTGTGTGTTACTGGGCTGGAGCTGTAGTGGACCATCTCATACCACTTTGGGTGTATATTAGAGCCCTTGTTCTTTGTATAAGGATCGGAAACACTTGAATAGGTTTAGAATATAGTCTTTAGGTGTTGTTCATTTTTTCACTGGTTACTCTTCATAAATTTTGGAGATGAGTGTTTATAGGAAGATTGGAACCACTTCAGAGAAATTTTGGAATACAGTCATCTCTTTTTATTTGTTTCCATGGTTACTTGTTCACAAATTTTGGATACGTAATTGTTTGTTTTTCTTTTTGTTCTTGTTTGTTTTATTTTTGTACAAGACAGCACTTAGAGCAAATTAAAATAAAGTCTCTAGTTATGATTTGTTTCAATGGTTACTCTTCATAAATTTTGCACAGGTGAGTGTTACCTTTTTCTATAGGAAGATTGGAACCACTTACAAATTTTGGAATACCATCATTTCCCAGTATTATTATTGTTTTGTTGGTTACTTGTTCACAAATTTGGATAGGTGAGTTTCTTTGTGTTTTTATAGGAAGATAGGAACCACAAATTTGGATAGATGAGTGTTTCCTTGTTATTATAGGAAGATTGGAACCACTTACAAATTTTGAAGTCGCCTCTTGTTATTTGTTTTCATTAGTTACTTTTTACAAATCTGGATAATTAATTGTATTTTTCTTTCTTGTTCTTGTTTTGTAAGGATTGGAAGCACTTATAGAAATTTTGAACACAGTCATCTCTTGGTATTTCTGTTTGAATGGTTGCTTGTTCACAGATTTTGGATACGTAATTGTTTCTCCTAATTTTTGTTTTTATTATTAGGATTGGAAGCACTTATAGAAATTTTGAAACACAGTCATCTCTTGGTATTTCTGTTTCAATGGTTACTTTTCAGAGATTTTGGATAGGTAATTGTGCTTCTCCTAGTTTTTGTTTTCATTGTTAGGAAATGATCGGAGAAATTTGGTAAAGAATTGCCTTCAGTTTTCGTGGCTTCACTTTTGCAAGGTTGCCAAAAAAATTCCTCACATTAGAGTTTTTCCAATAGTAGAGAATAATTTTGCTTCACCTTGTCTTATTTTATTATATTCTCTTTACTTTTTTTTTATACCAATTTCGCACAACCTCAGTCACTTAACCTCTCCCTCTCTCCTCTCCTCACTCACTCACACACTCACACACACACACACACACACAGACTTTTGCGACCCATTAAGATGTATAAAGCAATCAACGTGTAATTTTCTAGTATGTACGGCAGTAGTTACAATGACATTAGTAGTGTGTGAAGGCAGAGGATGAATCAAATAACAAGCACAAAACAACATCTTATGAATCACAAGACAAAACAATAATTTCCAGTACATATATAGAAAAAACCCAGCAATATTTCACCAATCTTAACTTAATGCATCATAATATTACAAACTACAGGTAACTCTTGATTTACGCACGTTTAATTTATGTGTTTTTGTTAATACGCGACCGAAAAAAATATCATAATTAATCAAATTTGCGTGATTGGTTTGCTTCTACGTGATTTGGACCACATCCCATCTTGTGAGAATTACAAGTTTGTTTTACGTAAATTTTGAAATACGCGATGTCTCTTGGAATGCATCTATTGTGTAAATCGAGAGTTACCTGTAATTCTAAACACACACACATACATACACACACACACACACACAGTCATTTAATACATCGCTTGATTCAAAGACCATTATACTCTTTAGTTATTCAAATACAAGAAATTAATATGGGGGAATATGTGTATCTTCTGTTGGTAGACCTGAACGTGTGATTCCTGTATGTTGGTATGCCTGGGTGTCACAATGCTGGTGAGTTGGTAATCTTGAGTGTGTTGGTTCCTAGGTAATAGATGCAATGTTTCTGTTGGTAAGCCTGGGTGTATTAGTTCATGTTGGTATGCCTGGGGTTCAGTACTCTCTTTACGCAACAGATGACGTCAAAATTCAAGATTACGTTTATGTGCTCTCTGTTTGGTCATGCAGACTTATAATGTGCCAAGATACCATGCCCTTTGTAACTGTGTGTGTGTGTGTGTGTGTGTGTGTGTGTGTGTGTGTGTGTGTGTGTGTGTGTGTGTGTGTCTAAGTCGTGGGAAAGGAAGAAAAACAGAAATGGAAAGAATACAGGAGTTTACAAGTGAAAAAGGTTAACTCTTGCACTAATGAGGTGGAGAGGGCAAGAGTTAACCATTAGAAGAGTGAAGGTACTGGTTAACTCTTGCACTAATGAGGTGGAGAGGGCAAGAGTTAAACATTGAAAGAGTGAAGGTACTGGTTAACTCTTGCACTAGTGAGGTGGAGAGGGCAAGAGTTAAACATTGAAAGAGTGAAGGTATTGGTTAACTCTTGCACTAATGAGGTGGAGAGGGCAAGAGTTAACCATTGGAAGAGTGAAGGTACTGGTTAACTCTTGCACTAATGAGGTGGAGAGGGCAAGAGTTAACCATTGGAAGAGTGAAGGTACTGGTTAACTCTTGCACTAGTGAGATGGCCAGAAAAGCATTGAGAAAATAGAAAAAGCCTTGTGTTGTGTTGTTGTTTAGACTCAAATAAAATAAAATCACTAAAAAGTTATACAAATAGGTGTGTTTGTTCTTCTAATTAATAAATCTTGTCCTTATCTTTGCTGTTTATCAATATCAGTTTGTTTTCCTTGTTTGTAGTTCTCATTTTTTTTCCTTTCCAAAATATAGTAAAAAAAAAACTCAATAACAGTAACAATAATAACAATAGTAATAACAATAAGGGTGCATACAGCAGCAACGGTGCAGGAAAAGGAGAATAAAGAACAGAAATCCAAGCAATGCAGAAAAAAAGCATCCAAACCTCTTTAAAACAACTCTTAACAGGATCCAAACCTCTTAAAACAGCACTAGTGAAATCTGAACCCTTAAAACAATACAAGTGGAATCCGAACCTCTTAAAAACATCAATAACACTATCAGAAACCCTTAAAACAATACACAAAATCCAAACCCTTAAAGCAGTGGAAAGTGGAATTTGAACCCCCTTAAGATGGTGCTAGTATATTTTGAATGTCTTAAAATCCCTTAAAATTATTCTAATGGCATGTAAACCCATTAAAACAACAATAATAGGTTCCAATCCTCTATAATCTGCACCAAAGTATCTAGTATTTAATTCCTCGCCAAACCCTGATAAATTCCATTAAAAACGCTAGAATTGTGACGTTTATGATTTCTATAGTCAGTGTTTTTAAATTACTTGTATGTTGTAAATATTTCAACTGTAGCTTTATAAAGTTAAAACGAAGACTTTGTGCTTTGATAAATAATGAGAGTATAGTAATAACTGTATACAATCTAATGATAATAATAATAATAATAGAAAGACATGCACAAAAGCCATAAAAAGCAAAACAAAACAAGCAAATTAGCTAAATACATACATACACATACACACATGCCATAGATATCTGTAACACACATACATACACACAGGATGAGAAAATGTAAGTGATTAAGAAATACATACATTTTTCTTTAAGGTCATGCAAGAAAGTCACAGAAAACATAAAACTCACAGCACAGGTGACGTAAAAGTGAATAAGTGTGCCAGATTGACGTAAAAGTGAGTGTGATGTATGTATTGTAGTATATTGTAAGTGTGTGTCTCTAAAATGCACTTATGGGAAGAAAAAGTTAAGTTTATTGTAAAATTTTGATGGAAATGTTGAAGTTAGCGTAATTGATGGAGTAAATAATTGTACTAGTTTTACGTATAAGTGTGTGATGTATGTACTGTAATATAAGTGTCTAAAATGCACTTAAGGGAAGAGAAAGTTAAGTTTATCGTAAAATTGTGATGGAAATGTTGAAGTTAGCGTAATTGATGGAGTAAATAATTGTGCTAGTTTTACGTATAACTGCGTGATGTACGTACTGTAAGTGTGTCTAAAATGCACTTACAGGAGAGAAAGTTAAGTTCATAGTAAAATTGTGATGGACATGTTGAAGGTAACGTAACTGAGGGAGTAAATAAGTAAGCCAATTTTACGTAAAAGTGTATTATAGTATATTGCAAGTGTGTGTCTAAAAATGCACTTAAGGGAGAGAAAATTAAGTTTATAGTAAAATTGTGATGGAAATGTTGAAGCTAACGTAACTGAGGAAGTAAGTGTCCAATTTTACGTAGAGTGTGATGCACGTATTGTAGTATATTGTAGGTGTGTCTTTAAAATGAGCTGAAGTGGAGAGAAGGTTAAGTTTATTTTAAGATTGTGAGAAAATTGTTATAGTTATTGCAATTGTGATGGAATGGTTGTCGTTATTGTAACTGAGGAAATATTTTGAATGTTTGCCCTAAAACTGATCCAAAATTAGGTTTCTCGTAAAAAAGTAAAGACAAACTGGTACAACTTGTAAATATGGGAGAAAAATGTAAGTTAATCCTAAAATGTGGCAAAATTTTTAAGTTTAAGTTTATCACACAAAATACAAGAAAAGAGGAAAATTTATGAAAGTTTATAAAAAAAATGAGGAAATTTTGAAAGGTTATCTAAAAATCAATTCACAAAAATGAGAAAAGGGGAAATTTTTGAAAATTATCTTAAAAATGACATCCAAAAATCAGAAAAAAGAAGTTAGAGTTTATCCAAAAAATAATGTGTTATAAAAAATGGGAAAAGAAAATTATTTCTTAGTTTATCCAAAAATGAGAAAAAAGAAATTGAGTTTATCCAAAAATACTGAGTTACAAAAACTGAGAAAAGAGAAAATTTTTGAAACTTTACCTTAAGACTGAATAAAAAAAAATATGAGAAAAGAAGAAGTTTTTAAAGTCTCCTTAAAATGATCTCCAAAATAAATGAGGAAAGAGAAATTGTTGAAAAGTTTATCCTAAGACTGAGTTCCAAAAATATGAGAAAAGAAGAAATTTTTGAAAGTCTCCTTAGAATGACTTAAAAAAAAGACATGAAAGAATATTTTTTAAAAGTTTATCCTAAGAGTGTTTCCAAAATGTGACAGTGGTGGTTTGAAAAAGCTTACCTATTTTGAGAACTTAAGCTAATCTGTGTGTTTTGCTGCACCACCACAGAAATAACATGTGTCTTCTGATTCTTGTGTGGGGAATAAAAGATAACAAAACGAAAAAATAAGGAGATGAATTTGCATACATAAGAGTTAATTTGAGTTTTCTGGAGTTATTGATATTATTTAAGAAAAGTTATTTACAAACACACACACACACAAACACACACTGCAAGAGACACAGAGAGAGAGAGAGAGAGAGAGAGAGAGAGAGAGAGAGAGAGAGAGAGAGAGAGAGAATACATGACACAGACAAGAAAGAGAAAAAAATCAAGAAAAACTAAGCAGATGAAACCAACACACTCACACACACACACATCAATACTCACGATGGCACGAGAGGAGGAGGCAGCACCCCACTGTTCCCCTGGCGACTTGGGGGGGCGGGAGTGGGGCGGGATGGCACGGCGGGGGCAGGGCGGCCGCCACCACCAGGGACAGGGGGTGGCACTCTCTGGGGGTGGCTGGGGGGTGGGTTAGGTCTCTTCATATTGCCACCGGGGGAGGGGGGGCCACTCTGTCCAATCCTGCCGAGTAGAAATATAAATATATAAATAAATAAATAAATAAATACATAGATAGATAGATAAGAAAGATAAATAGAGCAAGAGATGAAGATAAAGAGGAGAGATAAGTAGGTAGAAGAAAAATTGATAAGTGAAAGATAAATAGGAAAAAATGAAGACATAGATAAAAGATAAGAAGATAGAAGAAAGATGGAGAGAGAGAGAGAAGAAAGACGAATAGAAGAAAAAGATAAAACGAAAGATAAATAAAGAAAATAAATGACAGGAAGATAAGTAGATAGAAGAAAAACAAAAAAAAAAAGACAAATAGAAGAAAAACAGTAAAAATATATAAAGAAAGAAAAATTGATAGAAGAAAGAAAACAATAAAAATAAAGATAAAAGAAACAAAAAAAAAGACAAATAGATGCAATAAAGTTAGAATTAATAAAGAAATAGAAAGGAATAAGTTCTAAAATGGAGAGGTGGATGAATGAGGGTGGAGAGAAGTGGAGTTTTGCAAGGCTAGGGTGGGAAAGACAGGTGGAAGCAGGCCGGTGTGTTGTGTACAGTACCAAGTGGAATCCAAACCCCTTAAAATGCTTCTAGTGGAATCTGAACCTCTTAAAAAAAAAAAAAAAAAAACTGTAAAAAGGTTCCAATCCTCTAGTGTTATAAATCTGTGTATCACTAAATATAGAGAATCAGAACACTTAATTACATGTTTTGGAGTGAGATCACATACAGTTAAGCATATGAATGAGTTTAAGCAACATTACTAAGCTTACATAATGATCTAAGGTAAATATTCTTAAATAATTCCGCACCACACCTTCACTATCTATCAAAGGGGTCTAGTTGAAGTGACACGGGTTTTTAAGGGTGTTTCTGTGGTTCTAGTGACATGTTAACAAGTTTTCTGCATTATCAAAGGGGTCTAGTTGAAGTGACAGGTTTTTAAGGGTGTTTCTGTGGTTCTAGTGACATGTTAACAAGTCTTCTGCATTATCAAAGGTGTCTAGTTGAAGTGACACAGGTTTTTAAGGGTGTTTCTGTGGTTCTAGTGACATGTTAACAAGTTTGCTAAGTTTTCTACATTACTAACAGGACAAATGCTCTTTTCAAAGGGTCTAGTTGAAGTGACACAGGTTTTTAAGGGTGTTTCTGTGGTTCTAGTAACATGTTAACAAGTTTTCTGCATTGTAAACAGGACAAATACTCTTTAGAACTTGGCTAATAGTCTCTGTGGTCTTTGAAAATGGTCACAGTGAGAGAGGGAAACATTTCTGAATACACCACTAAGTCCCAGCACCAAGAATGCAATGTTGCCAAGTGTGTGGTGGATTTTCAAGTACACAGAGCAGAGGACACACAAAATCCTGAGAGAGAGAAACCAAGAGAAATAATACATTCAAGCATTGACCCCTTCAGTACCAGGATGCATTTCCATATTCACTCTGGTGACTATTTGGTGATTTTATACAGCTTCAGAAATTCATGTGGGGGATTAGAATAGTGAAGACTGTGGCTATTAATCTTCTGACCTCCATAGACCCTTCCTAATGTCAATAATATGGTCTAATCACACCTCATATTCATTCTGGTGACTATTTGGTGATTTTCTACAGCTTCAGAAATTCATGTGGGGATTAGAATAGTGAAGACTGTGGCCATTAATCTTCTGCCTTCCATAGACCCTTCCTAATGTCAATAAAATGGTCTAATCATATCTCATATTCATTCTGGTGACTATTTGGTGATTTTATACAGCTTCAGAAATTCATGTTGGGGATTAAAATTGTGAAGACTATGACTATTAATCTTCTGACCTCCATAGACCTTTATTATTGTCAATGAAATGGTCTAATGGTACACAAAACTCAAGGTAAAAATGCGTCCCAGTACTGAAAGGGCTAAAAGAGACAGGAAGAAAGTGATTTTGAGATATGAGGCGTGTAGGGCTGTGTTAGGAGATAGGAAAGGGGCTGGAGGAGGTTAAGGGAAGATACAGCAATGTTAGAGATAGAAAGTGGGGCTGATGGGGAAACTGGGAGAAAGGAAAAGGGGTGGAACAGAGCTAGGAGGGAACAAAGTAGTAATAGGCTGAGATAGGAAGTAGGAGCTGAGGGGGCTGGGAAGGAGACATCAGTGTGAGGTGTTAGTGGTGAGTCAATATGGAGCTTTGCAACAGACAAGCAGTAAAACCCAAACACTTTCCACCTTGTATAGAAAGTAAGCTGATACAAGTGCATGTCTGTGTGTGTGTATGTGTGTGAGACCAGCCAGTGTGTGTGTGTGTGTGTGTGTGTGTGTGGTAGCCATGCACACACTAATGGGTTCACCTGTTATTGGCCGGCCAGGATGGAAGACAAAAGGTGTTTCCACAAGAATTGACAGGAGGGGAGGAGGAGGGGAAGAAGGAGGAGGAGGAGGAGGAGGAGGTGATGGGGTGATGGGAGTGAAGGGGGGCTCTGGTGATGGTCCTCTGTGTCTCCTCTGAAGGGCTGGGATGGGAGAGAGGGAAAGAGAGAGAAATGAGATGAGAGTGAGTGAGTGAGAGAGAGAGAAATACTTGCTTTCATTACTACTACTATCACTATTACTACTGTACGATGTTATCTAGTCTATATCTCTCTACTACTACTACTACTACTACACACACACACACACAAGATTACAGACATGAAATAAACAAATTGAGAGAAAAATGCATAAAAAAAGAGAAAAAAAAAAAAGCTTATTGAGGCAAGGACTAACTAAACACACACACACACACACACACACACACACACACACACACACACACACACACACCTGGATTGGTCTTGGCCAGTAGAAAGCCACTCGTCTCTAATTGGTGGAGGCACAGGGGTGGAGACGGTTGCCATGGCGACGTCCCCGATGATCTTGAGTGCTTCCTTGCATGCGTGGTACATTCGCAACATCTCCTCCCTCTTGCGGGCCTCCTCGGGACTCTCCTCCATCATGGCATTCTGGGAAGAGGTGGTGTTAGAAGAGGTTCAGATCCTGTTTTAAAGGTTTGGATGCTGTTTTATGGGATTAGGTGATGTTTCATGGGATTGGGTGGTGTTTTACAGGATTGGGTGATGTCTTATGGGATTGGATGGTGTTATACAGAATCCAACACCACAACTAAGGACACACACACACACACACACACACACACCAAATTTCTTTAAGGAATATTACAAACTTTACTCAATACTGGGAAAAAAAAACACTAAGTAGGCACACACAGACAGACAGACAGACAGACAGACAGACAGACAGACAGACAGACAGACAGACAGACAGACAGACAGACAGACAGACAGACACACACACACACACACACACACACACACACACACACACACACACACACTCACACAAGCACTCAACACACACACACACACAAATGCATACAAGCACTCAAAAGACACACACACATATACACAACACACAACACAACACAACACACACACACAAAACACATACAAGCACTCAACACACACACACACACACAAATGCATACAAGCACTCAAAAGTCCCTGAAGCATAGAGATGTGCCAGCAGCTCCCCCATGATGAAGTCCTTGGTGTTGTTGATCATGAGCAGCATGATGGCTTTGGGCACCAGGTCGCGAGTCGTCTTGGTCACAATCTTCATGTACGAGTCCACCAGGTTACGGATTGTCTCCACCTGCCGCTCCAGTTGTGGGTCCATCGAGGTGGAGCCCTCACTGGCGCCCTAAGTGTGGTACGGTGGAGTGTGGTTAGGTTAGGTAAGGTTAGCTAGATTAGGTTAGGTTAGGTTAGGTTAGGATGGGTAAGGGTTAGGTTAGGTTAGGTTAGATTTGGTAAGGTAAGGTTGGGTAAGATTGGGTTAGGCTAGGTTAGATTATGTTAGGTTAGGTTAGGTTAGGTTAGGTTAAGGTTAAGGTTAGGTTAGGTTTAAAATCCGGTTAAATAAGGTTAGTTTGAATTAGGTTAGGTTAGGTTAAATCTAGGTTAGGTTGAGGTTAGGTTGAATTAGGTTAGGTTAGGTTAAATCTAGGTTAGGTTACGTTGGGTTTTAATTTAATTTGTTTTGTTTCATTTAATTTTGTTTGCTTAAGTTTTTTTTTAAGTTTATTTAGTTTGTTTTGTTTTGTTCTGGTTTGTTTTGGTTAGGTTAGGTTAAGTTTGGTTAGAAATATATAAGAAATTTGGTTCTATTTAGTATGAGAAGTTTCATTAAAAAAAATCAGTCTCTCTCTCTCTCTCTCCTCCCTTTTAACCCCTCCTTCTCTCCCTCCCTACTCCTTCACTCTCCTCCCTACCTCTATCTCCACTTCTTCCTTACCTCCATCACTCTCGCTGTCTCCCTCATCTCCTCTCTCTCTTCCTCCCTGCCTCACCTCCCTCCTTCCCTCCCTTCCTCTCTTCCTCATTCTCATCCTCCCTCTCTCCATCCTTATCCTCTCTCTCACTCCTTGCCTCCATTTCTCTCTCTCTGCCTCTCTCACTACCTTTTCTTTCTCTCCCTTCTTCCTTTCCTTCATTCCTTCCTCTCTCTATCTTCCTCTCCCTCCCTTCTTCTTCCTTCCTCTTTCTCTACCTGACTCTCTCTCACTTCTTTTCTTCCTTCATTCCTTCCTCTCTCTATCTTTCCCCCTTCTTTTCTTAACCCCCCCTCTCTCTCTCCTAGCCATCCTCACCTCTTCTCCATTGCTACTGTCCGACACCTTCTCAGGATACACTCCAGCTCGTAGGAAGGACGCTTTCCAGGAGTCCATGTCGTCCTGGGTCTCCACGCCAAGCTGCAGTTCCTTGTAGTCCTGCAGGGGAAGGTACATGGTGTAGGATCTCTCTCAGGGGTGTAGGATAGGTGAAGGATGTTGCTAGGATGCTCAATGGTGTTAAGACTATTGGTATTGAAAGATTTGAGATATGTGTTTTTTTTACCAGGTGGTGTTGTTAGTTGTGACAAGTTCTTCTAAATAGCAATGATGTCAATTAGAGTGTGTTAAATTGTCACTGGAACCACAACAACACTCTTGAAAACCCCAATAATTTCTACTTCACCCTGTTTGAAATATAGAACCACAAAAACATCCTTAAAAACACCAATAACTGTTAAACTGTCACTGGAACCACAAAAAAACATTCTTGAAAACCCCAATAACTTCCACTACACCCTGTTTGAAAAGTAAAACCACAAAAACACCCTTGAAAACACCAATAACTGTTAAAAGTAAAACCACAAAAACACCCTTGAAAACACCAATGTCACTGGAACCACAACAACACCCTTGAAAACCCCAATAACTTCTACTTCACCCTGTTTGAAATACAGAACCACAAAAACATCCTTAAAAACACCAATAACTGTTAAACTGTCACTGGAACCACAACAACACCCTTGAAAACCCTAATAACTTCCACTACACCCTGTTTGAAATATGGAACCACAAAAACACCCTTTAAAACACCAATAACTGTTAAATTGTCACTGAAACCACAAAAAAACACTCTTGAAAACCCCAATAACTTCCACTACACCCTGTTTGAAAAGTAAAACCACAAAAACACCCTTGAAAACTGCACTCAACCTTGGCAAACTACAGAACCACACATACACACACGCACCTTGTATACATTCTTTTGGTCAGGATTGTAGAGAGCAAAAACATGGCGCCGTGACATGAAGCCCTGCTCGATGTCCTTGATCTTCAGTCCATCCAGCATTAGCATGTACTTCTTGTCTCTCTCTTCCTCATCCTGGTGCAGAGATACAGTGAAATCTTTGTGTCTATTTCTAAAGGTACTATAAGCTTATGTGTGTTTCTGTAGGGCAGGGAATTTAGCTGCGAAAGGGCAAGGGTAGGTTAGTGTGAGCTGTGGGGCCCTTGCTGTGGTGTCTTGGAGAAGCAGGGTAAGGAACAGTCTCATTGTGAAGGGGCAGGGGTGGTGGTGGGGCCTTGCTGTGGTGTGTGGGCCAGCTGTGGTGTGCCTAAGCTCCTGGCATGTAGTAAGGTGGCAACGAAAGCCCCTTACCACAGCGGACTAATGGGGCTGTGTACATGTCTGAGTGTATGTCTAAATGCCTTCACATACTACTAACACCACTGGAACACAAACTACAAACACACCTAACCTAACCTAACCTAACTAAGAAACACAAGCTTAAACCATGAGTAAGTGTTGGTAAGCCCTCACCACCACCACCACTACCACCACCATACCACCAGCACCTTTCCGAAGCTCACCTTGAACCAGGAGAGTGACTCAGAGGTGAGGACAAACCAGTAGTCCCGAGACCCTCCCTTCATGAAGCCAAGGTTGGAAATGGACATGTAGCCTTTGCGAATCACTTGGTTGCCCAGTTTACGGCCCGACTTGGCTGTATTTTCGCTGGTCTGCTGGGCACTGGGGGCGAGACTTGCATGAGAATGATTGGGTGAGCTTTATGGGGGGATAAAATGTTTGTGTTTTGAGTGTTTTGGTGTTTGTGTGGGTATGTTTGGCTTGTAGGATTATTGTTTTGTGTGTGTGTGTGTGTGTGTGTGTGTGTGTGTGTGTGTGTGTGTGTGTGTGTGTGTGTGTGTGTGTGTGGAAAGGTAATGTTTGTGTTACTGTTTGTGTGGTGTTTGTGGTCCAGATAATATTTGTGTTAGTGTGTGTATGTGTATGTGTGTGTGTGTGTGTTTAATGTATGAAAACATGAGATTTGTTGCATAAATTGTGTGTGTGTGTGTGTGTGTGTGTGTGTGTGTGTGTGTGTGTGTGTGTGTGTGTGTGTGTGTGTGTGTGTGTGTGTGTGTGTGTGTGTGTGTGTGTCTGTGTGTAGTGTAAATCTTCTATCATACAAGTACATCAAGCATATAAGAAAAACAACCCTGTCTGCTTTACAAAATGCATAATCCAAGGTAATAAAAGTGAACAGAGACAAAGAGATCAAAAGATAGAGTAAAAAACAAGTTAATATGAATAAAGGAACTGGTAACATAGCACTTTCTTCAACCTACTGATAGATAAAATGAAGGGATATATATACTTACGTTTAATAAAAGAATAACTTTTACGTAATACCTAAAATTACGTAACAAGTTGGAAAATTAAACAAGAATAAAAGAATTAACTTTACACAAAGCAATGTTACCTATACACAAAAATACGTAGAATTAAAGGTATACGTGGCTATTCTGAGCCTAATGTACTTTGAAAATAGAGAATATAATTGCATAACTTAACCTCTTCAGTACCAAGTTGCATTTTCATATTCATTCTGTTGACCATTTGATGATTTGATACAGCTTCAGAAACTCATGTGGGGGATTAAAATAGTGAAGACTGTAGCCATTAATCTTCTGCCCTCCATAAACCCTTCCTAATGTTAATAAAATGGTCTAATGGTACACAAATCTCAAGGTAAAATTGTGTCCCAGTATTGACAGAGTGAAAGGGACATACAACCATATTTATAAATGGTTTAGCGTCGTACCTGCACTATTTCAAAGCCTCCTGTTTAAGTGACAAATTTTCAAGGGTGTTTTTATGGTTCTAATATCAAATGAACAAGATTTCTCCACAATTCACAAGAGCAACACTATCAGAAACCTGGCCTATCATCTCTGTGTCCTTGGAAAATAGTCATGGTGAGAGACTGGAGCGTTTATGAATACGTGCCATAGACCATTTAAATTGTTTTTATTTGGGGCATAGAGACAACCTTAGCTGCTGTAATTCATGATAAAAAATGCATTCCAGCACTTAAAAAACAAACTTAGCTGTTGAAATTGGGGACATAACACTATTTTCTCCAACTCATGATAAAAAACAAACTCATCTGTTGTAATTGACGTAACACTATTTTTCTTCCACCACCAACTCATGATAAAAACACTCTTTTGTAATTGACATAACACTATTTTCTCCAATTTGTGATGAAAATGCATTCCGGCACTGAAGAGGTTAACAATGACATACCTAACCTAACTTACATAACACTGCAAAGGACAAACCATTACTCTAAATCCTTGTCAGTCTGTCAAACCAACACACACACACACACACACATATATTTTAAGTTACGGCAAACTCTCTAAATCCTACTCATGTTAGTTCACACACAAACACGCACATACACACACACTCACTCTCTCTCTCTCTCTTTTACCCAAACATTCACTTTTAAACAGCTAAAATCTACAAATAAGCTTTTTTTATATTTTTACCTTTATGTAGTGCAAAAAATAATACAAATACAAATAAGAGAAAAATATTTACCTCACTCTGGCAATAACAGAACAAAAAAATGGAATTGTTACTTATATTTCAATGTACTTTGGCGTAAAAAATAAAATAAAATAAAATAACAAATAACTTTTTTTCATTTTTCTTTGTAATTGAACATAAAAATCATGTTTTAAAACCTCTTATGTTTACGAGTCATTTGCTCAACATAATTTAGCAAATACCAAGCGAAATTCAAGTTTACCTCTACATTACGTATAAACATTTAGCTATCGTCGGGCGTACAGTAAGCCATGAATACTCAGCACTTTACCTCTATATCAAATACGTAACCTTGCTCTTGTTTCACGTAAATGACAATATCCAAATTCAACACTATCTCTCCATTACGTATAGATGTTTTGATGCTATTTACCGTAGAAAATGAATTAATAAAAAAAATAAAATTGTGTAAAGCAAGATCTAATTTCAACAGCTTTACTTCTCCATTATGTGTATGTTTTTTGGACGTTATTTAGCAAAGAATAAATAGATAAATAAAAGCTATAAAAATTTACCATTATGCAAATAAATAAATAAATAAATAAATAATTAAATCTTGAACCTAAATAAATCCATAAAATGTAAGGTTAATAAATCGTAAAATAAAAGCAGCAACTTTATCTCCCAAACTACGTAATGCCTTAAAAAGAAGCTTAAATCAAAATGAAAAAAAACTGCAACTTTATCTCAACCCTACATAAAGCTTTAAAAATAAAGCTTTAACCAAACGTGAAGAAACAAAAACTTTATCCATTTTCAAACCTACGTAAAAATTCTCAAGTAAAAGTTTAACTGAACGTAAAGTGAAGAATAAAATTTTATCTATTCCAAATCCCCGTAAAGCCTCAAAATAAAGCTTAACAGGACTTAACAAAAATAAATAAAGCAACATTATAAATCTCAAACCTACTTAAACACTTAAAAAAAAGGTTAACTAAACATAAAGTAAAATATATAAACTTTATCTACTTCAAACCTATGTAAAACTAAGATAACGCTTTGTGACTATTTCAAACCTACATAAAACTAAATGCTTTGTGACTTTAATTCAAACCTACGTAAAAACTAAAATAATGCTTGGCGACTTTATTTCAAAACTAAAATAATGCCTAGTGACTTTATTTCAACCCTACATCAAACTAAAATAATGCTTAACTTTATTATAAACCTACGTAATACTAAAATAATGCCTAGCGACATTATTTCAAACCTACGTCAAACTAAAATAATGCCTAGTGACTTTATTTCAAACCTACGTCAAACTAAAATAATGCTTAACTTTATTTTAAACCTACGTAAAACTCTAAATGTAACGACTTTATTTTAAACCTACGTAAAATCTCAAAATAAGCTCAACTGAGAGTGGAAAAATACTTTGAGTGCACCTTTCAATTTTAACCATCATAGAGCTCTAAAATACAGAAATATAGCTTAATCATACGTAATGTCAAGTGTTAGCGTAGAAATAGCAACAAAACAGATGCAATACTAACGTTTGGTTCTGCGCCCTGAGGAAGAAGAAAAGGATAAAACACAACAAGAATTCATTTAGTGTTTTACGTCAAAAAATTAATTCAGTTTTATGTAAATTTTTCATTTTTTTTTTTTTTTTTTTTTCCGTTAGGAAGGAAAAGTAATAAGAGTTTTTCATTTTATTTTGATTTTTTGTATATTTTTATATCTATTTTATTTTTTCTTGCTTTTTAATTTGATTTCTAGTTTTTATTCCTTGTTTCAACTTTTTCGTCTCCAAATAAAAAGTCTAATTTTTTTTTCTTTTGTCATTTTGTACTTTCCTTGTTTTTTGGGTAACATTTTTCGTCTCTAAAAATTTAAGATATTAGTTTTTTTTATTGATCCACTTATTCTTTTGTTTATTTAATTTACTTTCCTTCCTTTTCCAATAAGAATCAATCACTTATTCATCTTTTCCTTCCTTTCTTTAATTTTTGTTTCTCTATCTCTCCTTCCAATTATTCTTACTTATAATTTTTCCTTCATTATAAAAATTACGTTATATTTTTCCACCGTAACTTACGTAACTTCAAAAATAAAGAAAAAACATAGAATTGATTAGAAAATGCAAAAAAACTGATAATAATAATAGTAATAATAATAATAAAAACAACAATAACAATGACGAAATGAACGTAACCTAACCTAAACAAAAAATAAATAAATAAAATAAAACCAAAAAAAACAAACCATAAACTTTAAAAAAAAATAAAAAATAAACTTATTAACTTTCTTCACACACGCACACGCGCACACACACACACGCACGCACACACACACACACACACACACACACACGTACGGATAAGTGGTGAATCATACAAAAAAAAAAAAAAAAAAAAAAAACACCATTGCATATTAGCGAAAGCCAAACCACTACGAGAGAGAGAGAGAGAGAGAGAGAGAGAGAGAGAGAGAGAGAGAGAGAGAGAGAGAGAGAGAGAGAGAGAGAGAGCATAAATGAGTAGTAGTAGAAATAGTAGTAGTAGTAATATTTCCACTCTAACACAAGCACCAGCAGTAGTAGTAGTAGTAGTAGTAGTAGTAGTAGTCTGGCCACTTAAGTTATCTAGCAGTCCCTCTCCTTGTTAGACCTTCATTTGATTCCTCTTAGCTTTACTGAACCCCAAGATCAAGATTAAAAAGAAAGACAAGGGTGACGTAGGCAATAAATCTCGATAATCTGGGTAAGAAATAGTCAAGCTTAATAAATAGATAGAAAACGATACGTGGGGTTCTTGAAATAGGATCGGGATAGGATAGATTGATAGAATGTATGGGGGACAGGATAGGGGTGATAAAGACAAGTGTACGGGAGGGATAGACAGTAGAAAGAGATAGACGGGGTTCTTAAAATAGGAGAGAGAGAGAATAGATGGACAAAATGTATGGTGGGACAGGATGAGGGTGAAAAGACAGTGTATGGGAGAGATAGACAGTACAAAGTGATAGATAGACAGTACTCGTAGAAAGATACAGACAAGGGTTCTTAAAATAGGATCGAGATAGGTAGAATGTATAGGGGACAGGATAGGGGTGATAGACAAGTGTACTGGAGGGATAGACAGTAGAATGTGAGAGGTAGACAGTAGAAAGAGACGAGTGTAGAAAGAGGTGAATTGGCAGAAGAAAGGAATAGACAGTGGTTCTTAAATAGGATAGATAGACACAACTTAGACAAACGTATGGGAACAGGATGAAGTTGAACACACAGGTAAACAAGAGCAAGTGACAGTAGAAATAGATAGACAGGGGTTTCTTCAATAGGACAGAGATAGAATGACTTAAATGGAACAAGGATGGCAAAGAAAAAGAAATTAAAGAGATGAATGGTGTAAAAAGAGAGGCAGGTGTGTTGTGATGCCTTCCTGTGCTAACTCTTGTGTTCTTGTGTGTAAATTAGTGTTACATATCACCCCTGTAAGGAAAAGATTGGCTTGAAGAGAAGAAAAATAAAGCTAATGAGAGAAAACGGATGCTGTGTGAAGGAATTGAAGGGAAAACTGCACTAACAGCAAAAATCTTGAAGTATTTGTTTGATTTAGCCTCGACTGGAACCTTAGATTAAAAAAATAAGTCAAATCAAAGAAAATGGATGCTTGAGCGAGGGAATGGAAGAGAGGAGGTACTGCACTAATAGCAAAAATATTCTTCAGTTCAAGTTGCCCTTTAAACATAAACTAACAAAGAAAACGGATGCTTTGGCGAGGGATTAGGATGGATGGAGACTGCACTAATAGCAAAAAATAATGTTCAGTTTATTTGAGTTGCCCTTTAAATATAAACAAAGAAAACGGATGCTTGAAGGGGAGAGACTGCACTACTAGCGAAAGATCAAAACAGACAACTGACTGATTTGAAAAGTGGCGGGAGGAGGGCAGTCGTCAGAGCCGTGCGTCACCACCACGCCAGCCACGCCACACACCACCACACACCACACACCACACCCACAGCCTCACCACTTACTCTGGCAAGCACGAGACCCTGGTGGTGGTGCGCATAAACAAAGGATTCTCGATGTTAGCACTGTTACGGTGACAATATATTATTATCTCAGCCACACACCCTGCTCTTCCCTCTGCTGGCCACACACTGACCCACCAACACTGAGCAGGGGACACAGGGTGATTGGGAAGGGTCGGAAGGGTACGGAAGGCTGGGAAAAGGTGTAAGAGGACTAGGGAAGGGTACAGAAGGGTACGGAAGGCTGGAAAAAAGGTGAAGAAGACTAGGGAAAGATACGTAAGGATACAGAAGACTACAAAAGGAGTAATAAGACAAGGGAAGGCTAGGGAAGGTACAGAAAGCTGGGAAAATGTGTAAGAAAACTAAGAATTGATAGGAAAAGGTAGAAAAGGATACAGAAGGCTAGGGAAAGATAGGGAAGAATATGGAAGGTTACGGAAGGGTAGGGTGAAAAAGACTAGGAAAAGATAGATAGGGGAAAATATGGAGGCTAGGGAAAATAGGGAAAAAAATGGGAGGGTAGGAAAGGATATAGAAGATTAGGGAAGGATAGGAAGAATATGGAAGGATACGGGAGGATAGGAAAGGTGAAAAAGACTAGAAAAGAGCAGGAAAAGGATAGGGAATAGTGTGGAATTGTATGGAAGGGCATGGTTGACTAGGGAAGAGGAGGAAAGGGTATGGAAAGGGTATGGAAGGTTATGGAAGACTGGGAGAGGATAAGAGGTTGCAGGTACTAAGAAACATTTACAACATTTCTAGTTCTATATAAGGAAGACATTTTGTGGTTTAAACTGAAGAGAAAGAGAAGTGAAAGTAGACAATATCATCTCTTCTCACTCTCTCTCTCGCTCTCACTTAACGCCACATCTACGTAAATCACACCCACCTACAACCTGACCCAAACCAATAAGTTACGTAAAATTCAAGTCAAATTAACGTCCACTGGAGAGAGAGAGAGAGAGATAGAAAGAGAGTGAGAGAACGTAATCTAACGAGCACACTGAGAAATAGACAGTGTTGAGAGAAAATTTACGAAAGAAATTAACATCGATAATATGATGAAACTCAAATTTACATCAACTGAAGCAAGAGATAGAAAGAGAGAGTGAGAGAACGTATTCTAATAAGGACACTGAGAAATAGAGAGCATTGAGAGGAAATTTACGAGAAATTAATGTTGATAAGAGAGAGATCAATATATACATCAACTGAAGCGAGAGAAAGAGAAAGAAAGAGCGAGAGAACGTAATCTAATGAGGACACTGAGAAATACAGTGTTGAGGGGAAATAGAGAGAGAGAGAGAGAGAGAGAGAGAGAGAGAGAGAGAGAGAGAGAGAGAGAGAGAGAGAGAGAGAGAGAGAGAAATAAAATAACATCAACTGCAGAGAAAGAGAAAGACAGAAACACTAATAACGTAAACACACATTGATGTAAGGTTGGTCAGGTGACGGAAGCGAGAGAAAGTGAGAGAAAAAAAAAAAAAAAGAAACATCAATTAAAGAGAGAAACATTAATAACATAAACACAAATTGACGTAAGGTTGGTCAGGTGACGGCAACGAGAGAGAGAGAGAGAGAGAGAGAGAGAGAGAGAGAGAGAGAGAGAGAGAGAGAGAGAGAGAGAGAGAGAGAAATAAAACACCATTAATTAAAGAGAAAGAAAGAGAGAGAACACTGACAACGTGAACACAAATTACGTAAAGTGGCCCAGGTGACAGCAGTGAGAAAGTGCGAGAAAAAATAAAATAAAATAACGTCAATTAAAGAGAAAGATAGAGAGACAGAGATACAATAATAACAAACACAAATTACGTAAGGTGGCCCAAATGACAGGAAAGAGAGAAAGTGCGAGAAAAAATAGAATAAAATACCATTAATTAAAGAGAGAGAGAGAGAGGAACACTAACATACGTAACAAACTACGTAAGGTGGGTCAGGTGACGGCAGTGAGGGAGGAGCACAAGTGGGTCGCCAAGAGAACACCAATACACCAACACAATCCCTCAACACTGCTGCCAACACTATCTATGGCCAGTGACTCAGCAGGGCTACCAATGACACATGACACACCACAATTCAAGCTATCTTCAGGGGGGGTCAATTTACGTATCAATGAGGAAAGGGTTACGGAATGTTTTAAGGAGGTTTAGGGAATGTTTAGAGAGTGTTTTGGTGTTTTTCCTCTTTCTATGGTTAAGTTTTTTTTTTTTTTTTAGGGGGTTTAAATAAAAGGGCTTAAAAATAGAATAAGGAATGTTTCGGAAATGTTTAGGGAGTGTTTAAGTGTTTACGTTAAGAGTTGTGGCTGTGTTTTTTCTCTTTCTATGGTTAATAAGTTTTTCTGAGGGGGTTTAAATAATAGGGCTTAAAAATAGAATAAGGAATGTTTCGGAAATGGTTAGGGAGTGTTTAAGTGTTTATGTTTGTTTGTTTGTTTTTCCTACTTTCTGTGGTGTGTGTTTTTCTTTGTGGTGTTACATAATGGGGCTTCAAAATATAACAGGGCTTTAGGGAATGTTTAGGGGTGTTCTTACGTATTAATGAGGTTTAGAGAATGTTTAAGGAAGATTGGATGCAGTGGGGTGTTTTCTCTCCTTTCTGGTTCTTATACGTAATTTTTTCTTGGTGGGGTTAAATAGTGGGGCTTAAAAATGTTGTTAGTTATATTAGTTTTTTTTTTTATTTGTGTTTTGAAATGTTTTTAGTTAAGAATGTTGCTAGTTTTTTTTAAGAATGTTGCTATTTTTTTCTTTTTTTGTTTTGAAATGTTAGTTGAGAAAGTTTTTTTTTTTTTTGAAATGTTTAGTTAAGAATGTTGTTTGTTTAAAATGTTAATTTTTTTTGCGTGTTTTGAAATGTTAGTTAAAAATGTTGTTACTTTTTGTGTGTGTTTTCAAATGTTGTTAGTTTAGAATGTTGTTAGTTTAAAATGTTAGTTTTTTGTGTGTGTGTGTTTTGAAATGTTGTTAGTTAAGAATGTTGCTAGTTTTTCTTTATATTTTTGTGTTTTTAAATATTGTTAGTTTTTTTTTTTTCACTTTAGGTGTTTAAAAGTGTTGTTTTTAATTTGGGTTGTTGAATTAAGTATGGAAAGTTATTATTTTTTTAAACTTGTGTATAAAAGATTAATTTACATCTGAACATTGAAAAAGTCATTGTTTCATTACTTTGAGATATGATATGGTTAATTCTCTTAATACTTACATTATTAAGAAAGTTAGTTATCTTTACTTTGAGGTATAAAAAAAATGGATTTAAAATTTTTGCACATTAAAAAAATTGAGATTTGTCTTAATTTTTGGGTGAGAAGAAGTTACTGTTTTGTTAAGGCTCACCAAATGGTTTGTTTACATTTATACCACACAAAGAGATTAGTTTTGTACAATGAAAATATAGAAAAAAAAAATTATATAGGGTTTTGTACAGTGAGTATAAAGTTAGTGTTTTTGTCAGCTTTTTGAGAATAAGGTTAGTGTTTTTTGTTAACCTAATGTATAAAAAAAGGGAACTAATGTTTCTCTAGTGTAAAGGAAATGATAAAGGCTTTGTGTGATGTAGAAAGGAAATA
>NC_059255.1:6575247-6580247 GCF_017591435.1 Portunus trituberculatus | reverse complement strand
ACACACACAAAACATTTTCTATAGAGGTCATAAAACATCACACATTCTCTCAACACAAACACACACAAAAACACCATTCCAACACCCAAACACACAGAAACACCCCAAACACCAACACAAACACCCCAAACACTCACTGCAACATAGCCTTCTTTTGATAAAGGTCATAAAACATCACACATTCTCTCAACACACACACACAAAAATACACACAAAAACATCCATTCCAACACCTAAACACACAGAAACACACACCCCAAACACTCACTGCAACATAGCCTTCTTTTTGATAAAGGTCATAAAACATCACACATTCTCTCAACACACACACACAAAAATACACACAAAAACATCCATTCCAACACCTAAACATACCCCAAACACCAACACAAACACCCCAAACACTCACTGCAACATAGCCTTCTTTTTGATAAAGGTCATAAAACATCACACATTCTCTCAACACACACACAAAAATACACACAAAAAACATCCATTCCAACACCTAAACACACAGAAACACACACCCCAAACACCCCAAACACTCACTGCAACATAGCCTTCGTTTTAATAGAGGGATCATCTGGTCGGAAGTGTTTATACTGGTCAACCTCCTTCTCCATGGCCAGCAGCTGTTTCTGTAGCTTGTCCCTCAGGCTGGGCAGTGTCTCTCTAATGTGGTTGGTCAGCTGCTGGTTCAAGACTCTCTGCAGGTAAGGTGTCCCCATGCGATCTGCCACGTGACGGTAGGCAGGGTGGGACAGGAAAAATTTACGTTCGGCTCCGATGGCTTGTTTGATATCTTTTTTGCCGTCGATGTCCTGTGGGGTGAAGGTTAGGTTAGGTTAGGTTGTAGTGTTAGGAGTGAAGGCAACAACTTTACTTACAAAAAAACAACCAAAAACTAACTACGAACAAAAAGAAAAACTAGATCTTAATACCACCACCACCACCACCACTACGCACCTTCTGTGACCTATTGACAACACCGACGTATCCTCGACGCAACGGCAGCAGTTTGTTCTCCAGCACATCGCGAGCATCTGTGCCTTCGTCCATCAAATCCAGCTTGGTGATCACGCCGATGGTACGCAAACCTGGAGAGGCGACAGAAACACAAGAAAATAAGGAATATGTAGATAAATAAAGAGAAAGAAATAGATAGAAATAAGAATAAACATCACAGCGACCCACAGCCATAAAATACAATACCACAGTCTACCACAGCCCCTCCCAGCCCCACAAGACTCCAGTAACCTCTCTCAGCCTCTCCCAGCCCCAAAATACACCACAGCCTCTCCCAGCCCCTAAAAACACCACTACACCCTCCCACAGCCCCCAAATACATCACCACAGCTCCTCACAGCCTCTCACAGCATCACAGCACTCCACAGCCCCACAAAACAACACCACAGCCCTACACAGCCATACCCAGTCCATAAAAACACCACTACACCCTCCCACAGCCCCCTGGCACCTCCCACCCTGAAATCTCTTCCAGAACCCCCAAAACATTATCACAGCTAACCCCAGCCCCAGAACACACCACCACAGCCTCTTCTAGCCCCTAAAAACACCACTACACCATCTCAACAGCCACTCACAGCCCCCAAACACACCACAGCCTGTCACAGCCTCTGATATCCCTCTCCCAGCCTCTCACAGCACAAAAACAATACCACAGCCCTACACAGCCATACCCAGCCCTACAAACACCACTATACCCTCTCACAGCCCCCAAAACACAGCATATCTTCCCACAGCCACCAAACACACCCTCACAGACACTAAAAACACCATTACATCCTTCTACAGCCCCCAAACACACCCTTCTTGACCCCACACAGCCCCAAGCCTTACCATCAGGGTCGGCCTCCTTGCTGAGCTTCAAGGCATCAGAGTTAGCAAGATCTGAGTTGGCAGGGGACACAGCGAGGATGAGGCAGGAGTCTTTAGTGATGTAAGTCATGATCATGTTGCGGATCTGCATCTCTATGTCCGCTGGCTGGTCTCCAATAGGCACCTTGGTCAACCCCGGCAAGTCGATCAGGGTCAGGTTGAGCACTGTGGGGTTGGAGGTTAGCTTAGGTTAAAGTTAAATTAGGTTAGGTTAGGTTAGGTTAGGTTGAGTTATGTTAATCCCTTCAGTAGCATGATGCGTTTCTATATTCATTGTGGTGACTATTTGGTGATTTTCTACAGCTTCAGAAACTCATGTGGGGGATTAAAATAGTGAAGACTGTGGCCATTAATCTTCTGCCTTCCATAGACCCTTCCTAATGTCAATAAAATGGTCTAATGGTACACAAATCTCAAGGTAAAAATGTGTCCCAGTACTGAAGGGGTTAAAATAGTGAAGACTGTGGCCATTAATCTTCTGACCTCCATAGACCCTTCCTAATGTCAATAAAATGGTCTAATGGTACACAAATCTCAAGGTAAAAATGTCCCAGTACTGAAAGGGTTAAAATAGTGAAGACTGTGGCCATTAATCTTCTGACCTCCATAGAACCTTCCTAATGTCAATAAAATGGTCTAATGGTACACAAATCTCAAGGTAAAAATGTGTCCCAGTACTGAAGGGGTTAAAATAGTGAAGAATGTGGCCATTAATCTTCTGCCCTCCATAGACCCTTCCTAATGTCAATAAAATGGTCTAATGGTACACAAATTTCAGGGTAAAAATGTGTCCCAGTACTGAAAGGGTTGAAATAGTGAAGACTGCAGACATTAATCTTCTGACCTCCATAGACCCTTCCTAATGTCAATAAAATGGTCTAATGGTACACAAATCTCAAGGTAAAAATGTCCCAGTACTGAAGGGGATAAGATTTGAATAGAGTTAGATTGAATGAAGTTAGATTACAATTAGATTAGGTTATAATAGAAATAAATAAGATTATATTACTGATTATTTGTTTTAAAGGTTAGGTTACATTTGGCTGTTTTTAGATTAGGTTAAGTTAGGTTAGGTTAGGTTGGGTTAGGTAATGATAGAAATGAATAAATAAATTAATAAATAGATAAAATAATGATAGTTTGAGAGAGAGAGAGAGAGAGAGAGAGAGAGAGAGAGAGAGAGAGAGAGAGAGAGAGAGACAATAGCTAGAAATTACTCTTCAAGGAGGAAGGAAACAGTTTGAGAGAGAGAGAGAGAGAGAGAGAGAGAGAGAGAGAGAGAGAGAGAGAGAGAGAGAGAGAGAGAGAGACCCTCCCATGTTTCCATTGATTATTGGTCAGTGGCTAAACTCTCTCTCTCTCTCTCTCTCTCTCTCTCTCTCTCTCTCTCTCTCAAAGAAGCTGACAAACAAACGTAACTTCCTAACAACTCTCTCTCTCTCTCTCTCTCTCTCTCTCTCT
Source organism: Portunus trituberculatus (assembly GCF_017591435.1). NCBI lineage: Eukaryota > Metazoa > Arthropoda > Malacostraca > Decapoda > Portunidae > Portunus > Portunus trituberculatus. The sequence continues at coordinate 6,576,887 of NC_059255.1, read as the reverse complement.
CTCTCTCTCTCCAGCTCTCACTCTCTCCCAAACACAACACAACAAAACATTAATATACACACAAAAACACATTTAATTAACTTTCTTCTTTCCACAAACTTCTAACACACAATTATCTCTCCCTCTCACTCTCTCCCAGACCTCTCCCACACTCTCCCAGTCCCTTCAGTACTACAATAATTAAAAAAAATAAAATATCAACTTTCTAAGCAATATTTTAACCCAGCATTCTCTAAAATATATATCAGCCTCTCCCAGCCTCTGCCAGTCCTCTCCCAGCCCCTCTCAGCCTCTCCCAGCCCTCTCACACACCCCAAACACACCTTTAAATAAGTAAAACCACAAAAAATACAAGCTTTCTCATCTCAACACACTTTAAACACACCCCAGCCATACCCAGCCTCTTCCAGTCATATACAGCTCTCTCTCACTCTCTCCCAGCCCTCTCACACACTCATACACACAATATAACTCTACTAAACTCACAGAAACTGCAAAAAAACACAACTTTCTTTGCAATATTTTAATGAAACACTCTAAACGCACCCCAGTCCTCTCCCAGCCTCTCTCACACTCTCCCAGCCTCTCACAAACTCTCCCAGTCCTCTCACATAACACAAAACCACAAAAACACAAACTTTCTCATCTCAATACACTTTAAACATATCTCAGCCCTTCCCAGTCCTCTCACACACTCTCCCAGACCTCTCACACACTCACAAAACTGCAAAAACACAAACTTTCTCATTTCAACACACTCTAAACACATCCCAGCCATACCCAGACACTCCCAGCACTCTCACACTCTCTGCCAGCCCTCTCCCACACTCTCCCAGTCCTCTCACATAACACAAAACCACACAAACTTTCTCATCTCAACACACTTTAAACACATCCCAGCCACACCCAAGACAATCCCAGCCCTCTCACACACTCTCCCAGCCTCTCCCAGCCTTCTCACCACACAGAACCTCAAAAACACAAACTTTCTCATCTAAACACACTTTAAACACACCCCAGCCATACTCAGACCACTCCCAGCCCTCTCACACACTCTCCCAGCCTCTCTCACACAACACAAAACCACAAAAACACAAACTCTCTCATCTCAAAACACATAAAACATATCCCAGCCCTCTCATACACTCTCCCAGCCTCTCCCAGACCTCTCACACACTCACAAAACTGCAAAAACACAAACTTTCTCATTTCAACACACTCTAAACACATCCCAGCCATACCCAGACACTCCCAGCACTCTCACACTCTCTCCCAGCCCTCTCTCACACTCTCCCAGCCTTCTCACACCACACAGAACATCAAAAACACAAACTTTCTCATCTCAACACACTTTAAACACATCCCAGCCATACCCAAGACAATCCCAGCACTCTCACACACTCTCCCAGCCCCTCCCATACTCTCCCAGCCCTCTCACACACCACAAAACCACCAATATCACAAAATTTATCATCTCCACACACTTTAAACACATCCCAGCCATACCCAGACACTCCCAGCCCTCACACACTCACAAAACCACAAAAACACAAACTTTCTCATCTAAACACACTCTAAAAACATCCCAGCCACACCCAGCTCTCTCACACACTCACCCAGCCCTCTCACACACTCACCAT
>NC_059255.1:6525247-6570247 GCF_017591435.1 Portunus trituberculatus | reverse complement strand
AATAAAATGGTCTAATGGTACACAAATCTCAAGGTAAAAATGTGTCCCAGTACTGAAGGGGTTAAAATAGTGAAGACTGTGGCCATTAATCTTCTGACCTCCATACACCCTTCCTAATGTCAATAAAATGGTCTAATGGTACACAAATCTCAAGGTAAAAATGTGTCCCAGTACTGAAGGGGTTAAAATAGTGAAGACTGTGGCCATTAATCTTCTGACCTCCATACACCCTTCCTAATGTCAATAAAATGGTCTAATGGTACACAAATCTCAAGGTAAAAATGTGTCCCAGTACTGAAGGGGTTAAAATAGTGAAGACTGTGGCCATTAATCTTCTGACCTCCATACACCCTTCCTAATGTCAATAAAATGGTCTAATGGTACACAAATCTCAAGGTAAAAATGTGTCCCAGTACTGAAGGGGTTAAAATAGTGAAGACTGTGGCCATTAATCTTCTGCCTCCATACACCCTTCCTAATGTCAATAAAATGGTCTAATGGTACACAAATCTCAAGGTAAAAATGTGTCCCAGTACTGAAGGGGTTAAAATAGTGAAGACTGTGGCCATTAATCTTCTGCCTCCATACACCCTTCTAATGTCAATAAAATGGTCTAATGGTACACAAATCTCAAGGTAAAAATGTGTCCCAGTAATTAAAATAGTGTGTGGCCATTAATCACAAATCTCAAGGTAAAAATGTGTCCCAGTACTGAAGGGGTTAAAATAGTGAAGACTGTGGCCATTAATCTTCTGCCTCCACCTCCATACACCCTTCCTAATGTCAATAAAATGGTCTAATGGTACACAAATCTCAAGGTAAAAATGTGTCCCAGTACTGAAGGGGTTAAAATAGTGAAGACTGTGGCCATTAATCTTTTGACCTCCATACACCCTTCCTAATGTCAATAAAATGGTCTAATGGTACACAAATCTCAAGGTAAAAATGTGTCCCAGTACTGAAGGGGTTAAAATAGTGAGGACTGTGGCCATTAATCATTTGACCTCCATACACCCTTCCTAATGTCAATAAAATGGTCTAATGGTACACAAATCTCAAGGTAAAATGTGTCCCAGTACTGAAGGGGTTAAAATAGTGAAGACTGTGGCCATTAATCTTCTGACCTCCATAGACCCTTCCTAATGTCAATAAAATGGTCTAATGGTACACAAATCTCAAGGTAAAAATGTGTCCCAGTACTGAAGGGGTTAAAATAGTGAGGACTGTGGCCATTAATCTTCTGACCTCCATAGATAGACCCTTCCTAATATCAATAAAATGATCTAATGGTACACAAATCTCAAGGTAGAAGTGTGTCCCAGTACTGAAGGGGTTAACATTTACTAGTACCCATAGCAAACAGTATTAACATCCATTGTAACTCTATTCCTTCACCAAAACACTTTAAAACAAGACAAAGAAATAAAATAAATAAATAAACAAAACATCTTGGTATGATTCGATGCAAAACTCTCGACTTTCTATAACTTGACTCCATTTAAGAGGGAGGTTTTAAGACATTCACCTCATTATTTATTCATTTTTCACCTCTTTTTATTTATTTACCTTTATTTTATTCATTTATTTTCTCTCTTCGTATGATTATGTGCCAAAACTCTCAACTTTCTATAACTTGATTCCACTTAAGAGAGGTTTCAAGACATTTATCCCATTATTCACTTGTCTATTTATCCTTTTTTGGGGGATGCGACGGTTAATTATCTCCTGCACGGGAACTGGCAACCTTTTTTTTCAACCTTACATCACCCTTAGCCAGTTTTGCCCTCTTGTATAAAAAGATGAAAGGGTTTAAAATTAGCAAACTATCTCTTTATCTCCTGATCTGACCCTTTGTTTTATCCTCTGGCCTTGTGTGTGTGTGTGTGTGTGTGTGTGTGTGTGTGTGTGTGTGTGTGTGTGTGTGTGTGTGTGTGTGTGTGTGTGTGTGTGTGTACAAAGCCTTACCTTGAGGCCTTGCCAGATATTTCATGCCACCTGCTTCCTTTGTGTTTACCTAGTTATCTATTTACCTACTTATCTGTGTGTGTGTGTGTGTGTGTGTGTGTGTGTGTGTGTGTGTGTGTGTGTGTGTGTGTGTGTGTCGGATAATGTGTTAATTCGCCACTACACTAATCTTACCTAACCTTGCCTAACCTAATCTAACTTAACCTAACCTAACCTATCCTTGCATAGCCTAACCTAACCTAACCTAATTCTTAATCGCTTTAATATTTTTGGTGCAATTAAAATAAGTACAGCATGTTTTTCTTTCTTTCTTTATTTATTTATTCATTATTATCATTCATTATCTTTCTCTCATATTTTCATCATTGTTTCTTGTGTTTTGTGAATGCCGAGGGTTATCTAAAACTTAACGGCAATTATTTCCCTCCTTTTTTTCTTTTTTTTTTTTATTTATTATTACTATTATTATCAATTTTTACGTATCTAGCAATTAACGTCGACATTTTATTATATTTTTCATTGTCTTCTTCATCGTTCTCATGTTCTTAGTACAGGTAATTCTTGATTTACGCGTGTTTAATTTACTCCTTATGAATCACAAGACAAAACAATAATTTCCAGTACATATATGAAAAAAAAAAAAACAGCAATATTTCAAACAAAACAAGACAAAACAATGATTTCCAGTACATATATAGAAAAAACCTAGCAATATTTCACCAATCTTAACTTAATGCATCATAATATTACAAACTACAGGTAACTCTTGATTTACGCGCGTTTAGTTTATGCGTTTTTGTTAATACGCGAACGAAAAAATTTTATGATGAAATTTGCGCGATCGGTTTGTTTCTACGTGATTTGGACCACATCCCGCATCTTCCCTATTATCTATTGTTTCTTGTGAAAATTACAAGTTTGTTTTACGTAAATTTAGAAATACGCGATGTCTCTTGGAACGCATCAAATGTCCTTTTATCTTATCTCTATCTATTTATTTACTATTACAATTATTTTTTTCTTATTCGGCAAGTATGATCTTTATTTTCTTCAATTTTTACTCTTTTCTTCACTTGTTTTCATTGTTTTCATCTTCTATTTTCATTTATCTTTCAATCTTATTTATTCATTTATTAGTATCATTTTCTTTTCATTTTCACTGTTTCTTGTATCTTTGTCTTATTTTCATTATCTTCTACGTATTTTCCATTTTCTTTCTATCTTATTAATTTATCTCTCCATTATCATTATCATTTTTTTTCTTATCCATCTGACCTCATTTTCTTTTTATTTTTTACCATTTTCTTTATTTTTATTTATCTATGTATCTATTATGACTACCTATTATCTATTACCCATTAACGCCATTATTATTATTATTTTTTTTTTATTTCTACTTCTCTTCTTCATCCGTCTCATGTTCTTTATCATTTTTTTTTTCTATCTTGTTTATTTATTCATTATTATTATTATCTTCTTTCTTATTCAAAACTGTTGCCATTTTCCTTTTTTTTGTTTTGTTTTTACTATTTTTTTTGTCGTTTTCATGTTCATATTCTTTTTTTTTATCTAATTTATCTATCTATCATTATTTATTATTATCTTATCTCCTTCAACAGTTAACGTCATTATTTTCTTTTCATTTCAACTCATTTTCTTCGTCGTTTTCATGTTCTTGAGCACGTTTTTTTTTATTTTATTTATTTATCAATTTATCATCACTACCTATCATTATCTTTTCTTCTCATTCAACACCCAACATCATTTTCTTCTTCACTTTCACCATTTCCTTCATCACTCATTATTTGCTTCATCGTTCCTGTTATTTATTTCATTTTATATTTTTCAATGTCATAGCCTATAGTGCCTGTAGGTCTATTTCAAAAGCATGCATAGGAAACACTCTTCACCTTCCACCCATTAGCGACGCAGGCAATTTTATTTATAGCGCCACACATATTAGGACCCACATCACCACCCACCACCAAGAACCAGGAAATTCTAACTTAATTCCTTCAATACTGAGATGCATTTTTACTATGATTTTTTGGTATGATTAGACAGTTTTATATGCAATAGGAAGGGTCTACAGAGGTCAAAATATTAATTGCCAAAGTCTTTACTATTTTAATCCCAATGTATGTTTTCTGAATCTGTGTAAAATCACCAAATTGTAACTAGAATCAATAGGAAAACATGTCCTGGTGCCTGCATGACCTGGTGCCTTAAGAGGTTAACCTATACCTAACCAAACCTATGTAATTTAAGTGTAATGTAATCGTAACCTGACAAACTATGTGATTTTAACGTAACTGGGTATCATTGCAGTTTGAACCAATACGCCACATTTAGATATCATTCATTCAGTCATTATATCAACTTGTCAACCATTTTTTTTACAAACCACATATTTTTTTTTATTCATTTAGTTATACCATAGCCAGACCATACCTTTTTTTTTTTTTTTTTTTAATTATCTAGCGAGTTTGGAGCAGTTTAAGTAGCAGATACTGGCTCATGTATATAACTGGGTACGATTGCAATTTGAACCAGTACACCAAACGTCACTCTACACGTTCTCATGGTTGACATCACAATTATACCATCATTTGAGCCCATTTTACCCCATCGGAAATTGATAATAACTTCACGGCAGAATTTAGGTTAGGTTAGGTTAGGTTTACGAGTATTTCTAAACCCCATTTTACCTTATCGGAAATGAATAACAACTTCAGGACAAAATTCAGGTTAGGTTAGGGTAGGTTTCACTTCAATGAGCATTACTAACACCATTTTTCCCAATCACAAATTAATAATAACTTCAGGATAGAAATTCAGGTTAGGTTAAGTTAGGTTAGGTTAGGTCTACAAGCATTTCTCACACCATTTTACCCTATTGGAAATGAATAATAACTTCAGGATGGATTTTTAAGTTGAGTTAGGTTAAGTTAGGTTACTTCTACGACCATTTCTAACCCATTTTAACCTATCGGAAATTTACAATAACTTCAGGACAGAATTTAAGTTAGGTTAGGTCTATGAATATTTCTTATCCTATTTTAACCTATCGGAAATTAATAATAACTTCACGACCCCATATAACCTTATCAGAAATCAATAATAACTTCAGAACGGATTTTTAAGTTAGGTTAGGTTAAATTAATGTTAGATCTATGAGCATTTCTAACCCCATTTCACCCTATCGGAAATTAATTATAACTTCTCGACAGAATTTAAGTTAGGTTAGGTTTGGTTTCCCCAGCCTAACACCCCCGCTTTCCCAGGAGGTCCTCAAGCTTGTTAGACGCAGGGAAAAGAAATATAAGATAAGCTGTATTGGTTCAAACTTAAAATTTACTCCACTAACCTAATTAGCTAATCTTTTCTACAATCTTAACCTAACCTAACTAAACTTAACTTAACCTAACCTAACACAACTTTAAATTAATATAACGGATTCTTAACTTAAATCAGAGAGAGAGAGAGAGAGAGAGAGAGAGAGAGAGAGAGAGAGAGAGAGAGAGAGAGAGAGAGAAATGAAAAAAAGACTATCCTTAGAAATAAACTAAATACACGAGAGAGAGAGAGAGAGAGAGAGAGAGAGAGAGAGAGAGAGAGAGAGAGAGAGAGAGAGAGAGAGAGAGAGAGAGAGAGAGAGAGAGGATACGCCCACCACTCCAACCCACACCACACCCACACACCATTCCCCTCTCCCTCTCCCACACACACACACCACACACAGACACACAGACAGACAGACACAGACCTCCCGACGAAGTTCTCCAACACAGAAGATTTCCCCGCACTTTGCCCTCCTACCACAGCAATTTGAGGCAAGTCCAGCTGCATGTGGACGCCCAGCTGTGTGAAGGCATCTTGTAACTTATTAACTATGGGGATTAACTGCTCCATCCCCATATTCCCCGACATGGTGACGCTGTAGGGGTGTCCTGGGGGGCTGAATTAAAATATACACTCAAAAACGCCCCTTCTCCCAGCTCAGGGGCGGCTGTCTATGGTGCTCTTTCTCGGGTTTTTTCGTCTTTTACAGCGCCCACAGGCAACCCCGGGGTACTGAAGGGAAGGTTTCACTGGGGTTTGTGTGTGGAGAGCAGCACGGCCCGGGGGAGTACGTGCACGAAGCCCAGGGAGGGAAAGAGGAGGACAGGCAGGCCCCTACACGAGAAGATGGCAGGCAATGGACTGACGGGCTGAAAATTCAATACTATCTGCGTCTTTTTTGCTGCGCCCGGCCTCCTCACCCTATTCTACCTATCCTTAACCTCCCACAAGCCTCCCTCGTCTCCCCAGGTATATATTCAGCTATTAATGTTGTCTGTATAATGCCTGTTTATCGTAAAATAGCGTGTTATAAGGGGTGGTGTTAGAGAAAACCATGTCATAGAGAGTGGTGGGGGTTTAGGGGTTACTTAAATATTTTCAGGTGTCTCGTGTTTTTCCTTGTTTTTCTGTTCTATTTTTGGTTTTTGTCATTTCTGGCTTCTAGGGTTGATAGAAAATGATGTGTTTGAAAGTTATATACACCATTTTGTTGTTTATAAGTGTATTTGCTGTAAACAAACTTGATTTTATCCTTCCTCAATTTTCTCTAGGGCCATCAAATGTTTCCTATTTTATCATTCCCTAAGTCTTTTCAAGCAATTTACGATCTTGTTATAGGTCGTAAAGGCAAAATGAAGTCTATATAACATTAAATATAGCCTGGTACGATAATATTTACCGCTCATAAAACATAAAATTAAAAATCGTACCAACTTTACGTTCTACAAAACCTCAAATCTTTCAAATCTTTCCTGTTTTCTCTTCTTTCTAGTCTTTTTCAGCGCTTTACAATTTCAACACCGAACGGAGAAGATTTGTCAAGCTCATATCAAATGCATTACATCCTGTTATGATGATAAACAATCCCTAACATAGATAAACTTCAAAGACACTCAGCTGCCAACCCAAAACACGCTACAAAACTTCAAATATACCCTGATTCTCTTTTTACGTTATTTTAGGCAATTTACGATATTTACAAGAGTCAAAGAGCAGTAAGTAAATGTAAACCTCACTATATTCTCTCTATCCTTTCAAAACACACGTAATATGAACCAAATTATCCAAATATATCCTAATTTCTATCTGTATGTAATTTTAGGCAGTTTACAATATTTACAAACGTCAGAGAGTTTTAGGTAAATGTAAATCTCAATATATTCTCTTTATCCTTCAAAACACACGCAATCTGAACCAAACTATCCAAATATATCCTAGTTTATATTTTTGTGTGATTTTAGGCAGTTTACAACACTTACAAGGGTATTAAGAGAATGAAAAGCTCAGTATATTCTTTTTATCCTTCAAAACACACCTAGCCTGAACAAATTATCCAAATAATTTCTCCTCTTTTAACGTCAATTTAAGCAGTTTACATCACTTACAAGGGCCAGAGAGTTTTAAGTAAATGTAAATCTCACTATATACATTCTCTCTCCTTCAAAACAAAGTAATGTGTACCAACTTTTAACTAATCACAAACTAAATCGTACATCAAAACTTCAAATCTTCCTTATTCTATCTTTATTCTGGGATTTCTGGCTCTATTTAGCATTCCACGGTCTTGTTAACCCCTTCAGTACTGCAACACATCCTTAACACAGCCATTAATCTTCTGACCTCCATAGACCCTTCCTAATGTCAATAAAATGGTCTAATGGTACACAAATCTCAAGGTAAAAATGTGTCCCAGTATTGAAGGGGTTAAAATAGTGAAGACTGTCGCCATTAATCTTCTGACCTCCATAGATCCTTCCTAATGTCAATAAAATGGTCTAATGGTACACAAATCTCAAGGAAAAAATGTGTCCCAGTATTGACGGGGTTAAAATAGTGAAGACTGTGGCCATTAATCTTTCCCAATGTTAATAAAATGGTTTAATCATACACAAATCTCAAGGTGAAAATGTGTCCCAGTACATGAATGGGTTAATGGCCACAGTCTTCACTATTCTAATCCCCACGTAAATTTCTGAAGCTGTATAAAATCACCAATTAGTAAGCAGAATGAATATGAAAATATGAGTTTTGTGTACCATTAGACCATTTCATTGACATTAGGAAGGGTCTATGGAGGTCAGAAGATTAATGGCCACAGTCTTCACTATTCTAATCCCCACATAAGTTTCTGAAGCTGTAAAATCAGGCAAAAAACAGAATAAATATGAAAACATGTCTGGTATTGAAGGAATTAAACACTGTACGGTTTTATTAAAGGTCAAAAAATGTATATGAAGTCCATTTAAAGCCCACTATACCGTGTTACAAAGATTTACGCGCCTTAAAACAGAGAAATAAATATTGTGAACAGCCTCATCAGACCTTCAAAAACTGATACTTGTCTTAAATATCTCGTCATTATCGGCCTTTTAAGCAGTTTGTAGTTTAGTGAAAGGTCAGAAGAAGCAATAATAAGCCTAAATAAACTCCAGTATACCTTTAACATCCCTTAAAAATCAAATAAATATGCAAATTAACATCAAAAACACACGCGGACGGAAAATTTCAAAACGCGTTCTTGATTCAAACGTCCCAAACTGTTTCCCTTATATTTCCTTATTTTTCGCCATTTTCCTTATCATTATGTACTGCAAAGTGAGGTAGAAGGTTTTGAAAATGTTTATTGTATCTTCATATAGTAGCTTGTGGTGTTGAGAAGCCGGAAAATGGTGTTAATTTGATGTTTTGTCACCACCACTTAAATTTCCCAGAGTTTTCCTCATATTTCCTTATTTTACGCCATTTTCCTTATCATTATGTACTGCAAAGTGAGGTAGAAGGTTTTGAAAATGTTTATTGCATCTCTATATAGTAGCTTGTGGTGTTGAGAAGCCGGAAATGGTGTTAATTTGATGTTTTGTCACCACCATCACCATCACCAGTACCTCGATTCTCTCTCTCACACACCCATGAATTATTACGAAACCGGAAATCTCATTCTTTTTTTCCTTGTCTCTCTTTTTTATTCTTTTTCCGTTTTCGTGGAAATATTATGACGAAGAGAGTTTCTTTTTCCGGGAAGAGGAGGAGGAGGAGGAGGAGGAGGAGGAGGAGGAGGAGGAAGAGGAGGAAGAGGAGGAGGAGGAGGAAATATGCAGTTATAATATTTACGTAAACTTAAATAAATAAACAAATATATAAAATTAAAATATTATTATTGTTATTATTATTATTATTAGTAGTAGTAGTAGTAGTAGTAGTAGTAGTAGTAGTAGTAGTAGTAGTAGTAGTAGTAGTAGTAGTAGTAATAGTAGTAGTAGTAGTAGTAGTAGTAGTAGTAGTAGTAGTAGTAGTAGTAGTAGTAGTAGTAGTAGTGGTGGTGGTGGTATTGTTTACCTTCCGGCCCCCAATAATAATCCTACCGGAAACGAGAGAGAGAGAGAGAGAGAGAGAGAGAGAGAGAGAGAGAGAGAGAGAGAGAGAGAGAGAGAGAGAGAGAGAGAGTCACATGATAAAAGTGAAAGCCAGTTATCTTTATTAGGACATACCAATCTCTTGACGCTACCTACTACTACTACTACTACTACTACTACTGAGTTAATATGTTTACCTATTATTATTATTACTATTACTATTATTATTATTATTATTATTATTATTATTATTATTATTTATTTTTCTTCATCTTCGTCCTCCTCCTCCAGTTTTTCTTAATAGTAGTAGTAGTAGTAGTAGTAGTAGTAGTAGTAGTAGTAGTAGTAGTAGTAGTAGTAGTAGTAGTAGTAGAAGTAGTAGGAATAAGAAAATGAAGGAAAAATAGAGAAAAGGAGAAAAAAACAGAAATAAAAGTGGAGATTACGAGAAAGAAGAAAATAAATGAAATAATGAGTTTCAGAATAAGGAAGGAAGGAAATGAAGGAAAAAATAGAGAATAAAGGAGAAAAAAAAAATAAAAATAAAAATAGAGATTGCGAGAGAAGAAAAATGGATGAATTAGTGAGTTTAAGAAGATAGGAAGAAGGAATAGAAGAGAATAAAGGAGAGAGAAAGATAGAGAAAAATAGTCAAATGGAGAACAAGGAAGACATAATTATTTAAAACACGAAATAACAAGAACTTCACAAACAACCATTACAACGATAAAGAATAAATAAAATAATGGGTTTCAGATAAGGGGAAGAGAAAATGAAGGGACAAAATAGAAAATAGAGAGATTGTTTGATAACTTTATTGTTGTAGCGTCAGGAGGAACAGAAAATGGAGAACACGAGAGAAAAAATAAATAAATAATAAATAGATAAATAAATAAATAAATAAGAGCGTAACAAACATCACAACAATTAAAATGAATAAAGGGATGAATTTCAGATTGAAGGAGAGAGAGAGAGAGAGAGAGAGAGAGAGAGAGAGAGAGAGAGAGAGAGAGAGAGAGAGAGAGAGAGAAAGGAAAGACAAAATAAACACAAATTCAAGTCATTACAATAAAAAAAAATAAAAAAATAGGGAAATTCTAAATAAAGAAGAAGAAATGGAGGGGAAAATAGAGAATAGAGAGAAAAAAATAAAAAAGAAAATAGAAAACACAAGATAAAGGCAAAATAAACACAAACTTAACAAACAGCCATTACAACAATAAAAAACAAATAAAATAGGGAAATTCTAAATAAAGAAGAAGGAACGGGAGAGAAAATAGAGAATAAATAAGAGAAATAGCAATAGTCCCCCATGTAAACAAAACCACGTGCTCTCTGTTGCCTGATCAGCTGTTCATGTGTCACTCCCTCCTGCCTCGCAACGGGACCTATTTTCACCTTATTTCAGGTCACCACGCCCTCCTATGACCCCGCCCCATTGGTAACTATCCCCTTTTGACCTTCCTGACCTATTCTCGTGAAGGTCAACGCCTGTGCTTAAGTAGAAATACGAGTTTTGAGTTATTTAAATTGCATCACTTTCTAAAATGTCTTGTTTGGAATTGACTGGAAAGGTATTTTTGTGACCTCGACCTCTGTGTGACCTTGTGGGTGACCTTAGATGGTGTGGATGTGACCTCAGGGGATGGTTTCAAGGTCAGGTCACAGTAGAGGGCAATGTGATAGTGTTGTAATGGGTTTAGAGGTCGTAGTGAGCTAATGGGTGTTTTGAAGGATGTCTTTTATTGGTTTGTGGTGTTTGTAGTTTGATATTGGGTGTTTTTAAGGGGGATTTTAATGGGTTCAGGGGGTGTAGTTAGCTAATGGGTATTTTGAAGGGTGTTTTAATGGGTTAAGGGGTTGTAGTTAGCTAATGGGTGTTTTAATGAGTTTGTGGTGTTTGATGTAGCTGTTTTGAACGGTGTTTTAATGGGTTTGGTGTTTGGTACTTAGGTAATGGGTGTTTTTAAGGGAGTTTCAATGGGTTAAAGGGTCGTAGTGAGCTAATGAGTGTCTAGTAGAGTGTTTTATTGGTTTTGTGGTGTTTGATTGTTAGCTAATGGGTGGTTTTAATGGAGTTTTGGTGGGTTTGTGTTTGGTAGCTAGGTAATGGGTGTTTTGTAGGGCATTTTAATGGTTTGTAGGGCTTGTGAGTTAGCTAATGGGTGTTTTGAAGGATGTTTTAATGGATTTGTGTTTGTGAGTTAGTTAATGGGTGTTTTGATGAGTTTTAATGGGTTGTAGTGTTTGTGAGTTAGCTAATGGATGTTTGTAATGAGTTTTAATAGTTTTGCAGTGTTTGATTGTTAACTAATGGGTATTTAATGGAGTTTTGGTGGGTTGTGGTGTTTGGCAGGGTGTAGTGGTGGTGTTTGTAAAAGCCATGCAGATTACATAGGGTGTTATAATGGTTTGTGGTGTTATGGAGGAGGGAAAAAGATTACATAGGGTGTTATGGAGGAGGAAAAACATTACTTAAGTAGGGTATTGTAACACCCAAAACACACTCAAACAGACCCAAAACACACTGAAACACCACCAAACACAACCAAAACACACTCAAATACTACCAGACACACCCAAAACAACTCAAACACAACCTAACACACCCAAAATACACTCACACACACCCAAAACACACTCAAATACCACCAAACACACCAAAACAGTCAAACACACTCAAACACACCCAAAACACACTCAGACAACAAAACACACCCAAAATACACTCAAATACCACCAAACACACCCAAAACACTCAAACACAACCAAACACACCCAAAACACACTCAAACACAACCTAACACACACAAAACACACTCACACACCAAAACCCAAACACACTCAAACACCACCAAACACACCCAAAACACACTCAAACCCAACAAAATGCACCCAAAACCTTAAATACACCAACCTAACCTTTTTTTTTTATGTAAGGAGAACTACTAAGGGCAAAAGAACGATTATTGAAAAAAAAGGCCCACTTGAATCGTAGTATCCATAAAAGACTCAAAATAATTAGTCAAACTTCTGGGACAAATATCTTGAGACGTCTCTCTGAAAAACCTAACCTAACCTAACCTAACTTAACCCCAGGGCAGTGAGGCAGCAGCAGCATGTCCCACCCAGCGCTGACACACCTGGAGGCAGCGGTGCGCATCAAGCAGCTCTGTGGGCAGGGCGACACGCTGGTGGTGGATGGTAAGATTCCACTAAGGAGGTATTTCCGATCAGGGCAGGAGATGGTCAGGATGGCACACGTCTATGAAGAGGAAGGCAGTCTAGAAAATGCCTTTATTCTCTATATGAAGTTTATGACGTACGTATTGTGTGGGTGTTTTGTTGATGTAGTGTTCATTTTTTGTGTTTGTGTAGGTTTTTTTAGTGTTTTGTTGACGTAATGTTTTTCTTGTTTGTGTAATATTTTTTGTGTTTTGTTGACGTAATGTTGTTTTTCTTGTTTGCGTAATTTTTTTTGTGTGTTTTGTTGACGTAATGTTGGCTTTTCATGTTTACGTAATTTTTTTGTTTTGTTTACGTAATGCTAATTTTTTTGTTTACGTAATTTTTTGGGGGGTTTGTTTACGTAATTTTTTTACTTAATGCTTTTTTGTGTTTTATGTAATGTTTTATCTCTTTTTTTTTGTTAAGTTTGTGTAAATTGAGTTTAATGCAAGTTTTTCATGTACGAATATTTTTGTTATACCTAACGCTTTTATTTTATTATTGTTGTATATTTTTGTTTGTTTAGTTCTGGGGTTCTTTTTCTTGTTAGTAACCTCCCTGAGCTATAAGGCTTCTCAATCCCCAGTAATCTGACACAGAGCAGAATGTTAATGTAGGACTGCCACTAACTCAGTATGCAAATATATTAGACCCAAGTACTCGTGTGTGTGTGTGTGTGTGTGTGTGTGTGTGTGTGTGTGTGTTACCAGGTCATATTTACCATAATTCTCCCCATATGCTGATTTTAACACTAGTTTTCATTCTGTCTTTAGGTTATTCATTGAGAAGATACGGACACACCCTGACTACTCCACCCACTCCTCGGCAGACAAGGCAGCCAGCAACAAGCGAGTCAAGGTGTGTGTGTGTGTGTGTGTGTGTGTGTGTATTTACCTAGTTATAGTTTTACAGGGCCTGGGCTTTACACTGGTGTGGCCCCGTCTCCATATCTACACTTATCCAATGTTTCTTTCAAGCTCTGCACACTCGTTGGTGACACCACTTCCTCACTCAAACTGTTCCAAGTCTCAACACATCTTTGCGGGAAACTATATTTTTTAACATCTCTCAGACATCTTCCCTTCCTCAATTTCTTACTATGCGATCTTGGGCTTCTAATGTCATATTCTTCTCTCAGGATCAGTTTCTCATTATCCACTTGGTCCATTCTCTGTGTGTGTGTGTGTGTGTGTGTGTGTGTGTGTGTGTGTGTGTGTGTGAAGGTCTACTTTAGAGGTAAGAATTGAAGTGTTAGTTTGAGTGTGTGTGTAAAAGTTTAGCATAGTATGAAAGAAATGATTCAATTGTTCTGTTACTAACACTGCTATTTTTCCAGGAGATTCTACCTGTGGCTGAGAAGTTGAAGAGTCAGCTGAGGGAGAAGTACCAGAAGGAATACAATGTTGCCTTACAAGAACAGGTGTGTGTGTGTGTGTGTGTGTGTGTGTGTGTGTGTGTGTGTTGCATACAGTCATACAAACAGACATTTATTTTTTATGTAAGAGATGATGACTGGCTAAGGGCAACAAAAATATAAAGAAAACAGAAAGACTCTCTCAATCACCAGTCTCATGTGTGTATTTGTCTATGAAGAACAGGGAAAACCATTAAAAACCCATTAGAAAATGTAACTTCCATTAAAAGAACATTGAAAAACCATTAGAATCCATTACAAGACACTTCCCATTCAAAACACAACAAAAAGACCCATTTAAAAGACCATTACCATTAAAAACATTAAAACACCCATTATAAATCACTATCACTAAAACACCCCATTATTCCCATTAGAACCATTTAAAATACCATTGGTTATCAAAAACGTCTTCTCATACTAGCTAAACATTTTCTCTCTCTCTCTCTCTCTCTCTCTCTCTCTCTCTCTCTCTCTCTCTCTCTCTCTCTCTCTCTCTCTCTCTCTCTCTCTCTCCTTAAATCAGCTAATTTTTCCTTCTTTCCTTCTCCAAACACAATTTTTTTTCTCTCCTTCAAACACACACACTCTCTCTCTCTCTCTCTCTCTCTCTCTCTAAAAAAAACACCATTTATGATTAAAAAAAAACATTGAAAACTTAACCGAACACAATCTGACCCACTAACAGCTCAAGACGGAGAAGGAAGCGAGAGAGAGGCAACAGCAGGAGGAGGAGCAGCACCAGAGGCAGCTCCAGCAGGCAACACAGAGGCAAAGGCAGGAGGAGGAAGAAAGAGCAGAGGAGAGGAAGATGCAAGAGCTTCAGGAACTCTCGCTACACAGGCACTACGAGGAGGACCAATTGCCGCCTTCCTTTGACACCCTCGGCACCATTGCTTACCCCCTTGACCAGTTGACCTTAGATGACCTCTCGCCGCCTACTGTCTCCCCCTCCGCCCCGCATATGCCGCCACGTGACATCAAGCCAGTGTCTGTTGGGTGTGTTTGTTTGGGGTTAGGTTAGGTTAAGTAAAGTTAGGAATTTTAATAGTTGGAATGAGTAAATACAATAAATAGGTTTGAGTAGTGATTTTTCTCTTTTTTTTTTCTATTTTTTCTTCCTTTTTGGGATAGGTTTGGTTAGGTTAGGTGAGGTGAGGTGAGGTTAGGTTAGCTTTGGTTAGGTTAAATTTGGTTAGGTTAGGTTAAAGTTGAATTAGTTTAGCTTAAGTTATATTAAGTTAAATTAGGTTAGGTTAAGTTTGGCTTAGTTAAGTTTGAATAAGAAGCAAGAAAGAAAAGGAAATGATAATTATAATAAGTCAAGTTTATCGTGAATACAAAGAAAATCAAGAAAACAACATCAAATAAACAAAACAAATATATAGAATACCCTTATCAACTTTAACACAAAAAAGCAAATTAAACAAACCAACAAACAAACAAGTAACTAAATAAAAACACACAGAACACACAAAAAACACATCAAAACACAAAATAACATCGACAATTTAACAGCGACCCTAGACTAACACTTGCCTTGGGGTTTCAGAGTGCCGCAGGTTGACCGCAGCAGCAAGCCCACATCACTGCTGGGCGCCAAGAGTGGGGGGCTGCGAGAGGTGCGGGTGCCCACTCAGTTGATGGCCAACTTCATGTCCCTGGCCCACAGCAACACCACTCGCAACATTGAGACCTGTGGGGTGTTGGCAGGACATTTGGTGAGTCATGGGTGAGGTGAGGTGGGATTAGGTTAGGTTAGGTTAGTTGAGGTGAGGTTAGGTTAGGTAAGGGTGGGGTAGACACACACACACACACAGCACTAACCTCCCGTCTTCCATCACCAGACCCAACACAAGCTGCTGGTGACACATCTGCTGGTGCCCAAGCAGTGTGGGACGTCTGACTCTTGCACCACACAGCAGGAGGAGGAGCTGTTCGATCACCAAGACAAGCTGGACCTCATCACCATCGGCTGGATTCATGTTAGTACCTGTTTACTGTTTACCACACACACACACACACACACACACACACACACACACACATATATATATATATATATATATATATATATTCATATATTCAAACTTTCTTCTTCTTTTTCCTTTTCTTGTTCTTTTTCTTTTCTTTTCTTCTTCTTTTTCTTGTTCTTGTTTTTGTCTCATTCTTTTTCTTTTCTTTTTTTCTTTTGTTGTTGTTGTTGTTGTTCTTTTTCTCAAGCTAATGAACTTCTTTTTGTCTTTAAACTTTCTCTTCCTTCTCTTGTTTTTTTCTCTGTCTTAAACTCTTGTTCTTTCATCTCAAACTAGCTAATCTTTCCTTGACTTCTTCATACACACACACACACACACACACACACACACACACACACACACACACACACACACACACACACTTCCACCTCTGTTTCAGCTAACTTAACCTAACCTAACCTAATGTAACAAAATTATCCTTCTCCAAAGACTCAGCCTAGCCAGACAGCCTTCCTCTACTTAACCTAACCTAACCAGAACTAACATAATCCTCTCTTTTTTTGCAGACTCACCCTAGCCAAACACCCTTTCTTTACCTAACCTAACCTAACCTAAACCAACAAAATCATCCTTCTCCACAGACTCACCCTAGCCAGACAGCATTCCTCTCCAGCGTGGACCTACACACTCACTGCTCGTACCAGCTGATGATGCCTGAAGCCATAGCCATCGTGTGCGCTCCAAAGTACCAAGAGACTGGCTTCTTCACACTCAGCCCTCACCACGGACTGCCTTTCATCGCTGCCTGTCACCAGAGCGGCTTTCACCCACACCCTAAGGAACCGCCACTGTTTCAGGTGCTGTGTGTGTGTGTGTGTGTGTGTGTGTGTGTGTGTGTGTGTGTGTTTCCAGGTACTGTGAGTGTGTTTAAACAAAAATAAATAAATAAATGCTAAAAAATATATATATATGAATAAAACATACACACACACACACACACACACACACACACACCAAGTAACCTCTCTCTCTCTCTCCCCCACAGAACGCTGATCACGTGACCCTAGACAACACACTCTCCATTAAGGTGGTCGATCTCAGGAACTCTTAATCCACTAACTGGCAACCCCCACCCTGCCCAGCCCTGGAGGGAAAGCTGGCTGGAGAGAGAGAGAGAGAGAGAGAGAGAGAGAGAGAGAGAGATGCTGTCTTTCTAAAGTGAGGTGGTTGTAGTGGTGGTGGTGGATTGTGATGCTACTACTGCTATTACTACTACTACTACTACTACTACTACTACTACTACTACTACTACTACTACTACTACTACTACTACCACTACTTCTTCTTCTTTTTCCTCTTCCTCTTCTTCTTCTTCTTCTTCTTCTTCTTCTTCTTCTTCTTCTTCTTCTTCTACTACTACTACTACTACTACTACTACTACTACTACTACTACTACTACTACTACTTCTGTCTCAGGCTCTGGACTTTTCTTTTGTATTGTTTAGTAGAGAAATATTTTGAATTTTCACTCTTAAAACGAGAAATTTTGTCGTGAACTGAGAATTTTTAAAGATTTGCAGTAAAAACGAGAAATTTTTGTTGTGAACTGAGAATTTTTAAAGATTTGCAGTTAAAAAACGAGAAATTTTGTGAACTGAGAATTTTTTAAGATTTGCATTAAAAAAAACGAGAAATTTTGTCACAAACTGAGAATTTTTTGAAGATTTGCAGTAAGAAACGAGAATTTTTTTTGTGAACAGAATTTTTAAAGATTTGCAGTAAAAAACGAGAAATTTTGTCCCAAACCGAGATTTTTTGAAGATTTGCAGCAAAAACCGAGAAATTTTGTAATGAATCAAGAAGTTTTCAATTTTCACAAGACATTTTTCAACTTCCACCATAAAAAACGATAATTTTCTTTTAATATTTACTGTTGAAATGAGAAATTTTGTAATAAATCAAATTTTTCAACATTCACAAAATTTTTTCCAATATTCATAGTAAAAACAAGAATTCCTTTTAATATTTACCGTTGAAATCAGAAATATCGTCCTGAACTGAGAAATTTTTCAATAGTCACTGTTCAAACAACCGAATGACAGTGTTGCATTGTGATACATCCTCCGACACACCCTGCACCTTCCATCACAACCTCTGACACATGCCCTTATTCTGAGATGCCTTCCCCTCTCACTACCACAGATTTCCAAGGCCATAGAGACAACTAGCTGGGTTTTGAAGACAGTTCCTCCTTTTAACAAACTAGAAATCTTGCAAATCTATCACCAGAACCTTAAAAATACTCTTATAAATGCAAATAGAGACAACTAGACATGTTTTCAAGACAGTTCATACTTTTAATGAACTAGAAATCTTGTCAATCCATCACGAGAACCATGAAAACACTCTTGTAAACACGAGTACCTTCAACAGAAGCCTTTGGAAAGCAGTGACGATGAGAGAGAAAAGCGTTTAGAATACAGGCCAATTTGACCCACCCTGTATGTTGCATCTTGCCGTGAGAGAGAAAGTATATTGCAAAGAAGTTGTTTATATTTTTTAATGGTTTATATATATTGCTTAGTTTATATATACACTATACTGCTATTAATATATGTGATTATTAGCTCTAGTGTTTGTTTTTATTATTATGGTAAACAGAAAGTGAGAGAGAGTGAGCCAGCCAGCCAGCCAGCAGTTTTTTTGTTTTTTTCTACGTAATGTATGGTCTCTGTGATTCGTAGCTTTAGTGTTTCTTTTCTTATTACGTAAACAAAAGTGAGAGAGCGGACCAGCCAGCCAGCATTGTTCTTCTTTTATGTAATGCATTGTCTGTATCATTACGTATTGTCCCACACACGCCTCGACTTCCTTCAGTACAATGACACGTTTCTATATTGGTTTTGCTTATTATTTGGTGATTTTCTACAGCTTCAGAAACTCATGTTGGGATTGAAATAGTGAAGACTGTGGCCATTCATTCTTCTGACCTCCATAGACCCTTCCTAATGCCTATGGTCTAATGGCACACAAACCTCATGGAAAAAATGTGTCCCAGTACTGAAGGGGTTAAAATAGTGAAGACTGTGGCCATTAATCTTCTGCCCTCCATAGACCCTTCCTAATGTCAATAAAATGGTCTAATGGTACACAAATCTCATGGAAGAAATGTGTCCCAGTACTGAAGTTGACAAAAAGAAGAAATGAGAGCGAGCCAGCCAGCCAGCATTTTCTTCTTCTTTTTACATAATGTACAGGCTCTATCATTACGTATTGTCCCACACGCGCCTCTTAGTTGCTTTTACGTATGTCCAACCTGTTAATTCATGCTGACAAATATACACTTTATAAATTTGTGCTTCTTTACTAACCTTACTGAAGTGTTGCTGTATTTCAAGGGAGGCTGTGGCAGGGCTGTGGGTGCTGTGTGAAGGCTGTGGCAGTGCTGTGGGTGCTGTGTGGAGGCTGTGGCAGGGCTGAATGTGCTGTGTAGAGGGGGGACAAGGCAAGGAGATCAGTGGGGAGGCTGTGGCAGGGCTGTGGGTGCTGTGTGAAGGCTGTGGCAGGGCTGTGGGTGCTGTGTGAAGGCTGTGACAGGGCTGTGGAGGCTGTGGCTGTGTGAAGGCTGTGGCAAGGCTGAGTGTGCTGTGGCATGGCTGTGAGTGCTGTGTGGAGACTGTGGCAGGCAGGGCTCTAGGTGCTGTGTCAAGGCTGTGGCAGGGCTGTGGATTATCGCAAAATGTCTATGTTTGCTTTCAGGTAAATTAAAGAAAAATGTATTCTCTCTCTCTCTCTCTCAGATATATTATTAAAGCAAAAATGGGTTCTCTCTCTCTCTCTCTCTCTCTCTCTCAATGACATACACACACACACACACACTCTCTCTCTCTCTACAACTTAATGAAAACACAACTCGTAGAAGTTCTTGAAAGCACACACACACACACACACGGTAATAACAATCTGAACACAATAATACACACGAAAAAAAAAAAAAAAAAAAAAACACTAAAAAAACACAGGTATTAAGAAGGAATGGAATGAGAAGGTGAAGAGAAGCATATTCTTCTTTTTATTATTATAACTGAGAAATACGTCATTTTCAAACAATATCACTTGTGGAGATTCAAACAGATGCGGTGTTTGGTAATGGCGGAGCTAAGGAACGGAGGAGGCAAACAGGAAGCAATCTACACACACACACACACACACACAATGCTCTCACTAATAAAATAATCGCTTTTCTTTTGTCATAATCATGTCTGAAAATGTAGCGTGTTTGAGAGAACCTACACACACACACACACACACACACACACACACATGTTCTCTCACACTATAACATCTTAAATAGAGCAGGTTAAGATATAAATAGATGCTTTATTGACACACACACACACACACACACACACACACACATTCCTACCATTTCATCTCCTCTTCCTCCTCCTCCTCCTCGTAAGTTCTCAGACCACTTACAGTACACCTCATAATGTCAAGCTTGCCTACTTACACATCTCACTTTTAAAGCACTATGTAAAACACTTGACTTTTGTAAGACGTAAAGCTATCAATAAAAATAATAATAGACGTAAATTTGACATCAGTATTCGACGTTATGAGACGAAAGCTTAGGTATAATTTCCACTTACTCATAAAAGACTTAATAAAATACTTTCGATGGTCAAAAGGACGTAAAAAAATTGTAGAATGTTTTGTAGGACACTGGAAAAATATTTGAGATTTATAAACAAAACAAACAATGATATGATTCAATAAAATATATAAAAAATACTTGTAACAAAATATTTTAAAAGACTGAATTCATGCACACACACACACACACACACACACACACACACACACACACACACACACACACACGCACTAAAACTTCTGGAAAAAAAAAAAAAACGAAATTACCCCAAAACAACTATACCGATCTATAACACCATTCAAAACACACACAAAATGAAAAAAGAAAAGAAAAATTAAGAGAAAAAAAAAATCTATATAAAAATCTCAAATAACAATAAAAAAAAAATCTTAAAACAATATCTTTTTGAATTATGACAAAAAAAACGCAATAACACAAGACAGTTCCTCATTTTACGCTGTTCACTTGACGTACGACTGCATCTCCTCTCGGCAAGACTTCAGCATGAGTCGTGGAGGGAATGCTGAGACGTGTGCTGACTTATGTGTAGGACAAGATCAACAAACACACTAGATTTGGGAATGTTCTGTTGTGACACCTCTCTCTCTCTCTCTCTCTCTCTCTCTCTCTCTCTCTCTCACATATACATACATACATTTTCTCCCTCTCTCTCTCTCTCTGGTATACTATTACAGCAAAAATGTCTCTTTCTCTTTCTCTTTCTCTCTCTCTCTCTCTCTCTGGTAAAATATTAAAGCAAAAATGTGTTATCTCTCTCTCTCTGGTATAATATTAAAGCAAAAATGTGTTCTCTCTCTCTCTCTCACACACACACATATACATACATACATTTTCTCCCTCTCTCTCTCTCTCTCTGGTATATTATTACAGCAAAATGTCTCTCTCTCTCTCTCTCTCTCTCTATTAAAGCAAAATGTCTCTCTCTCTCTCTCTCTCTCTCTCTCTCTCTCTCTCTCTCTCTCTCTCTCTCTCTACAACTTAATAAGAATACAACCTATGGAAGTTATTGAAAGCTAACTCTCTCTCTCACACACACACACACACACACACACACGAGGTAATAACATTCTTAACATACTAATACATACAAGAATCTAAAAAACACACTAATAATAATAATAATAATAATAATAATAATAATAAAATAATAGTACAAAATAGTAAATACACTTAATGTCTAATATACAGATGCGTGAAGTAAGTTTTTCTTGACGTAATTTTCATCTTTGGTATCCGACGGTGTGTGTGTGTGTGTGTGTGTGTGTGTGTGTGTGTGTGTGTGTGTGTGTGTGTGTGTGGGAAAGAAGGAATATCTACACGTAACACAGCTGAAGTTTCTAACACAATACGTAATGAAGTAATAACAATACGTACGTGAAATAACAATACGTAAAGACTCTGACCAAAATAAAATGAGAGAGATGAAAATAGACGGATTAAAAATAGTTATGATGGTGATAAATAACAATAAGTACATGAAATAATAATAATAATAATAATAATAATAATAATAATAATAATAATAATATGAACACACTCAAACAAAAAAAAAAAAAAAAAATTAATTAATAGTTATGAATGTGACAATTTTAGAGACAATACTTAATGAAATAATAATAATAATAATAATAATAATAATAGGAAGAAGAAGAAGAAGAAGAAGAAGAAGAAGAAAAAAAAGAAGAAGAAGAAGAAGAAGAAGAGGAGTAGTAGTAGTAGTAGTAGTAGTAGTAGTAGTAGTAGTAGTAGTAGTAGTAGTAGTAGTAGTAGTAGTAGTAGGAGACTGACAACGTATAATGAAGACTGACAACGTATAATGGAGACTGACAGCTGCACACACTAACACAAATGCTACGTAAATTCTCCACATACGTAAATAGTTATTCATTGTCCATTTTCTTTGATAGAGCAAGAAAAATGGAGGTTTTTTTGATGTGTTTTTAAATGTTTATACACACACACGTACACTCACTCTCTCTCTCACTCTCTCTCTCTCTCTCTCTCTCTTGTTCCTTCTTCTCTTTACATCTGAAAAAAATAAATACAAATAAATGAAATAGAAAATAAGAAAAAAAAAATATATTACTCTTGATTAAAACTTGAAAAAAAAAAACATTGAAAATAAATCAATCAATAAAAGAGGAAAGAAAATAATACATGACTTAATAAACTAAAGAAATAAAACAAAAATATATAAAATTCTATTAAAATTTGAAAAAAGAACTAAAAATCAAAGAAAAATACTTGTTAATTGAAGAGAGAGAGAGAGAGAGAGAGAGAGAGAGAGAGAGAGAGCTTAGCTAACGGCAAGGTGAGGACGGCTGAGTGGTTGGACGGATTGGCATAAATTAAACAAATATTACGTTGAAGAAGAAGAAGAAGAAGAAAAAGAGGAGGAGGAGGAGGAGGAAGGAAAGAGAAGAAAGCAAGATTTATTTCAGCAAGGAGAGAGAGAGAGAGAGAGAGAGAGAGAGAGAGAGAGAGAGAGAGAGAGAGAGAGAGAGAGAGAGAGAGAGAGAATCAAAACAAACCAAAACAGAATAGAAACAACAAAATAAACTGAAAAAAAAAAACACACAAAACACACACAAACACACACATCCAAACATCAAACATAAAAACACAACTGGTAACCCCCCACCCAACACCCTGCCTCTCTCTCTCTCTCTCTCTCTCTCTCTCATTCGTATATACACAAACACACACAAAGAGCGCATTTATTTACATCTCTAATAATCTCTATGTTTTAATATTCTCTACAATTATTATTATTATTATTATTATGGGTGTGTCCATCTGTCCGTATGTCTCAATGTACAAGCTAAACTAACACTGTTACCAAATTATGTGTTTTTCTTGTTCCATGTCTGTGTGTGTGTGTGTGTGTGTGTGTGTGTGTGTGTGCTCTTCTGTGTAATATTAACCCCTTCAGTAGCATGACGTGTTTCCATATTCATTCTGGTGACTATTTGGTGATTTTCAAATTTCTACAGCTTCTAAAACTCATGTGGGGGATTAAAATAGTGAAGACTGTGGTCATTAATCTTCTGACCTCCACAGACCCTTGCTAATGTCAATACAATGGTCTAATCACACCTCATATTCATTCTGGAGACTATTTCGTGATTTTCTACAGCTTCAAAAACTCATGTGGGGATTAAAATAGTGAAGACTGTGGCCATTAATCTTGTGATCTCCCTACACTCTTCCTAATGTCAATAAAATGGTCTAATGGTACACAAATCTCACGGTAAAAATGTGTCCCAGTACTGAAGGGGTTAAGAACCATTTGTGTGTGTGTGTGTGTGTGTGTGTGTGTGTGTGTGTGTGTGTGTGTGTGTGTGTGTGTGTGTGTGTGTGTGTTTCACTGTTTGATCTGCTGCAGTCTCTGACGAGACAGCCAGACGTTACCCTACGGAACGAGCTCAGAGCTCATTATTTCCGATCTTGGGATAGGCCTGAGACCAGGCACACACCACACACCGGGACAACAAGGTCACAACTCCTCGATTTACATCCCCTACCTACTCACTGCTAGCTGAACACTGAACAGTGAACACTGAACAGTGAACAGTGAACAGGGGCTACACGTCAAAGGTGACACACCCAAATATCTCCACCCGGCCGAGGAATCGAACCCTGGTCCTCTGTGTGTGTGTGTGTGTGTGTGTGTGTGTGTGTGTGTGTGTGTGTGTGTGTGTGTGTGTGTGTGAGAGCACCTGATGTATGAGTATATATATATATAAAACAAAAAATATATAAAAAAAATGACATTCTTTGGTAAATTAACTTAGATATATATATATATATATCTATATATATCTATATATATATATATATATATATATATATATATATATATATATATATATATTAAAAGAGTAATTTTATATATGTACAAGTCTCTCTCTCTCTCTCTCTCTCTCTCTCTCTCTCTCTCTCTCTTGACTTATATTTGCTAAAGTATATACAACTCTACACAAAAGCACTAACACACACACACACACACACACACACACACACACACACACACACACATTTAGGATTATTTTAGGGTTCCTACTGCTTCCTACCCTAGATAGACCCCTAAACTCAACCACATCCTTAAAACTAACCTAGACGACCACAGGGCAGAGGAAAACTGGCCCTTAATCTCTAAATGTGTCCCTCAACCAAAAATACCCTTAAAAACACCCCTTAGAAGACCACTAGGGAAGGAAATGTAGCCCTAAAAACCCTGACCCATTAAAATCTCCTATTACTGTCCATTAACCTAAAAATACCCTTAAAAACACCCCTTAAAAGACCACTAGGGAAGAAAATGTAGCCCTTTAAACCCTGACCCCTTAAAATCTCCTATTACTGTCCATTAACCTAAAAATACCCTTAAAAACACCCCTTAATAACCACAAAGGGGAAGAAAATGACTAAAATACCCTGGATCCTTAAAAATTTCCCTATTAGTCCATTAACCCTAAAATACCCTTAAGAACACCCATTAAAAGATCATAATGGAACAAAAACTAGCCCTAAAACTCGCTAAACTCTTAAAAATTTCCCTATTACTAACCATTAACCCTAAAAACACCCTTAAAACCACCCATTAATAACCACAAGGGAAAGAAATGCCCTAAAACACCCTGAACCCTTAAAATTAGTCCATTAATACCCAAAATACCCTTAAAAACACCTCTTAAATAACAAACGGGTCAAAATCTAGCTCTATTTCACCTTGAACCCTTAAAATGACCCTAAATTGAGACGTAAAAAGGAAAACTGCTCCATCATTTACAAATAGCCCTTAGGAATGTACCAGGGAATGTACCAGCTGGACCTTGAGATATCTTGGAACTGTGTATAGTCCCTTAAATGTCCCTAAATGTCCCTAAAATGTCCCTAAATGTCCCTAAATCATCCCTAAATGTCCCTAAATTATCTGTCCCAAAAATATTCCTTCGTTCAGCCAAATTATTTTTGTGAAGGAAGAGAGAGAGAGAGAGAGAGAGAGAGAGAGAGAGAGAGAGAGAGAGAGAGAGAGAGATATTTTAAAGGATATGAAAAAAACTTCCTTTCTCTCTCTTTCTGTACATTAATTTCTCTCTCTCTCTCTCTCTCTCTCTCTCAAAAGTTTCCCACAGTCCCGGTAACCCATTTTCTATACATCCGTTTCTACGTTTTCTATTAAATAACATCGTCACCCCTGAAAATGCATACTAGTACCCCATTTTCTATCTCTATCTTCGTTTTCTATTATACAACATTGTCTCCCCTTTAAATGCAACACACTCCCGTTTTCTAAGTCAATTTCTACGTTTTCTATCATTAACTCTCATTTTCTATACCATATCTACATTTTTTTTCATTAATATTCCCATTTTCTATGGCGATTATTTTACATTTTCTATTAATATCAAGCACCACGTTTTCTGTTTATTTCGATTATTGTTATTTTTTCTCTAATAACATGGTTACCTATTAAATGTCTCCCAGAATCCGTTTTCTGTTGATTCTATGTTATGTGCTATTTTTTCCATCTAACTAGGTTGCCCATTAAATATCTCCCATGTTCCGTTTTCTGTTGATTTTATGACTATTATTATTTTTCTCTTATAGCACAGTTGCCCCTTAAATGTCTTCCAGGTTCCGTTTTCTGTTGATTCTATGTTACGTGCTATTTTTTCCATCTAACTAGGTTGCCCATTAAATATCTCCCATGTTCCGTTTTCTGTTGATTTTATGACTATTATTATTTTTTTTTCTTTCACTTTTAAAAGACGATCGTGAATTTGTTTTTCTTTCTTAAATGGAAAATATGAACACTTTAATTTGTGATTCATAAAACAATGTGACTTTTTCTTTCACTTTTAAAAACGTCATCTTAATTCAATTTCTTTTCTTTCATAAACAAAAAATATAAACACTTTAATTTGAACCTTGAAATGATGCGTTTTCTTTTTTTTTTTTTCTTTCGCTTTTAAAAACATCTTAAATTTGACCGTTTTCTTTCATAAATAGAAAATATAAACACTTTAAATTTGAATCTTAAAATAATCAGCTTTTTTTTTTCTTTCGCTTTTAAAAACATTATCTTAAATTTGTTCATTTCTTTCATAAACAACAAATATAAACACTTTAATTTGTGATTCATGAACTGATACATGCTTCTTCTGAAATTTCATTTACAAAAAAGCATTATCTTAAATTCAATTGTCCTTTTCTTTCTTAAGCAAAAAAAACATCAACTCTTTATTTTGAATCTTAAAATAATGTTTACTTTTTCTTTGTTTTTTTTTTTTTTTTCTTTCACTTGCAAAAAAACGTCATCTTAAATTTCATCGTTCTTTCCTTCATCAACAATAATATCAACACTTTAATATTTGGAACCTTGAAATATGTTTTTTTTCTCTCAGTTGCAAAAAAGCATCTTAAATATTGTTCTTTTCTTTCTTAAGCAAAAAAAAACTCCAACATTTTAATTTGAATCTTGAAATAACACTTTTTTTTCTTTCGCTTCCAAAAAAACATCTTAAATTTTCATCATTCTCGTCTTTAAATGTTCAGAAATGGCTTTTTTTGTACCACCAACAAAAACGTCAACACTCAAAATTCAGCCTTATGCTTTTCTATCACTCAAAAACCATCGCGTCCTTGGCTTGTGTTTTAATTCACCCCAAAATGTCACTACTATAAAACATAACAAGACCTTCCATTTTTCTTTCACTTTCAAAAAACATCTTAAAATTGGTTCTTTTCATTCTTACGCCAAAAAAACATCCAACATTTTAATTTGAGCCATAAAATAATCCTTTTTTTTCTTTCACTTCCAAAAAAACATCTTAAATTTATTCATTCTCGTCTTTAAATGTTCAGAAATTACTCTTTTCTACCACCAACAAAAAACGTCAACACTCGAAATTTTCTTATGCTTTTCTATCACTCAAAAACCATCGCGTCCTTGGCTTGTGTTTTAATTCACCCCAAAATGTCACTACTATAAATCTAACAAGACCTTCCACTAATCAATAAATTTTACGCTTTTTCTTACAATCGATACAAAAAAAATCTTTCGTCGCTTCTTTTATCCAGTCAAGAACAAAATTTGAGTGTTTTTCTGTAATCATTAAGAGAAATTATCCGTTTTCTTTTTATACTTTTTCTTACAATCGACACAAGAATCTTTCGTTGCTTCTTTTATCCAGTCGAGAACAAAATTTGAGTGTTTTTCTGTAATCCTTTAGAGAAATTACCCATTTTCTAATCACTCCGCTAATCAAAGTCACATTTTCTTTCACCCTAACACCAAAACACCAAAACTTTCTTACAATCGACACAAAAAAATCTTTCATCGCTTATTTCCAGTCGAGAACAAAATTTGAGAGTTTTTCTGTAATTCTTTAGAGAAATTATCCGTTTTCTAATCACTCCGCTAATCAAAGTCACATTTTCTTTCACCCTAAATTCGCTGAACACCAAAACTTTCTTACAATCGATACAAAAAAATCTTTCATCGCTTTTTTCCAGTCGAGAACAAAATTTGAGAGTTTTTCTGTAATCCTTTAGAGAAATTATCTGTTTTCTAATCACTCCGCTAATCAAAGTCACGTTTTCTTTTCACCATCAATTAGCTGAACACCAAAAGCTTCACCAGTCCTCCCTCTAATACCCGAGGAATCCCACTTTCTATCACCACTCACAGAAAACTCACTAATTAATAGCAGACTAAAGAAGATATCACCAAACAATGTAAAGCCCATTTTCTACGAGCAACCAAAGAGAACCAACACAAAATAAGGTGCAAAAATACTCAATAAATAAATCAACGAATAAGAAAAATAAAAACCTCGCCAATTTAACCAATTTTCTATGAGTAACCAAAGAAAACCCAAAAAATAAGGAGAGACTAAAAGAAATCTGAAAACCTCACCAATTTTAAATATTTTCTACAATTAACCCAAGAAAAACGAACATAAATTAATGGAAAAATAAAAATAAATAAATAAATAATAAAAATAATAATAACTAATGCAATTTAATGGGAAACTTTAAAAAAAACCTGAAAACCATTAATTCAACCCATTTTCTATGACTACCTACAAAAAAAATAAAGAAAATAAGGGAAAACTGAAAAAAAACTTATCATAACCCCCATTTTCTAATCTAACCACAGAAAACCAAGAAAAATCAAGGGTACACTAAAATAAAATCATCTCACACCACCGTATTCACCTTGGGAGCCACTGCAGGACACCACCACATCACCACAACACCACATCACCACCACATCACCATCACTGGGCCTGTGACTTGTTGTATGCATTGATGGTGATGTCGTCCACTGAATTGATGGAGTAACCAGTTATGGAGTCGGGGCTTTGCAGGGAGGCGGTGTACAGGGGGTTGACAGGGGTGGTGTGCAGGTCGCGGGTGTTGACAAGCCCCACCACCATTCCCTCCTCCCCCAGGCTGCTGTAGGGGGCGCTGCTACACTGTTGGGGAATGGGGAGGTAATGGTTAGATTGTGTTTGGTATGTATTTATTTTGGTTTTCAATTGGTTTGAGATATTTTTTTGCTTGCTGACAAATATAAGAGTGGGATTTCAATACATGGACAAAGATATGATGAAAAAAAATCATCACAAGCATGATACGTCCTAAGCTGGAATATGCAGCAGTGGTGTGGTCTCCCAGCTCTAAAAAAGATATAGGAAGATTAGAAAGGATCCAGAACATACCTACAAAGATGGTGCTGGAACTAAAGGACTGAAGGAAATGGGACTGCCAACCTTACAAAATAGAAGAGAATGAGGGGACCTAATAACAATGTATAAAATAGTAAATGCCATTGAAAAGATAGACAAGGAAGACCTGGTGCTGGTGACAGAAGAAGATGGAAGGACAAGAGGACATGTAAAGAAGATCAGGATGAGGCAGTGTGTCAAGGATATTTGAAGATACAGTTTTCCACACAGAACAGTGGGGAAGTGAAATGTACTGGATAATGAAGTTGTTACACCACATATTGTTCAGAACCTTAAAGAAAAATTGGATAAATGGAGACATGGAGACACGATACTATGAGCCCCACTCCAACCCTGTACAATACAACTAGGTAAACACACACACACACACACACACACACACACTCACTCTAAGATAACAAAGATCTTCTCACCTACATTCATTCAAACCCAACACTTTGAATCCACAACAAGAGAAGCAACACCAACACCCAACAAGTCACCTGGTAAATGTTCTGCTGTGGGAACTCTGGGCCAGGCAGAGGCAGGGAGCTTGTGTCATCCTCATCCTCTGACTTGTACGAGAAGACTATGTTCTCAACCTGCTCTCGACTCTTCTGCCTGCTTGTGGAGACAGAGACAGAGAGAGAGAGAGAGAGAGAGAGAGAGAGAGAGAGAGAGAGAGAGATTAACATTACTATACCAAAGGCTCCCAAAAAGAAACAGACAAACAACCTCTTTTTCATGTAAGAAGGGAAAGCTGGCCAAGGGATACAAAAAAAACAGTCCCCTTGCAGGTTTGAGAGAGTTAGCCAAAATAAAGGAATAAGTATCTTAAAACCTCCCTCTTAAATGAAATCAAGTCACTGGAAGCTGGACATATAGAAGCAGGCAGGGAGTTCCAAGGGTTAACTATTTGGTGCCTTTCAAACAAATTTCCACCAGTCTGACACACACCAAACAGTTTAGCATTACACTGAAGCAGGAGTGACTGTCTTGCCACACCCTGTCACGCTGCAGTCGGATATGCCACTCAATGGTTCTGGGAGTCATGTGTTGCTGTGGCCGCCTCACACAGCATGAGTCGCATTCCTTACTAAATCTGTTTTCTTAGTATACTGACAAAAACAGAGACATCTTCAACTTCGAAAATAAAAAAGATGAAGATGAACTTGATAAAATGATAAGAAATTGAGATGAGGCATAGATGGAAAGGAAAAGAAATGAACATGAGCTTATCCAAAGAACTCTGACATGAAGGAGGTGAAGATGACATGAAGATAGAAAAGAAAAAGACTAGAAAAAGAGAGAAAAAAAAAAAAAATGAACTGAGATGAAAAGAAAAAAGAAGAAAGAAAAATAGCTTACCCAAAGAACTCTGAGATGAAGGAAGTGAAGATGACATGAAGATAAAAAGAAAAAGACTAGAAAAAAGATAGAAAAAGAACAAACTAAGATGAAAAAAAAAAGAAAAAAAAAAAAAAACCTTACCCAAAAAACCCCGACATGACGTGAAAATGATAAAAGAAAAAAATGACGACGAACTAGAAAAGAAAAAAATAATAAATTGATGAAAAAAAAAAAAAAAATCAATCAATAAATAAATAAATAAATAAATAAAAACAGCTTACCCAAAGAACTCTGAGATGAATGTGTAGTAGATGAGAGGAGTGAGGAGTGAGAGGTAGGTCCAGGTGGTGAGGTTGACCAGACACAGGCCGGGGAAGATGTTGAAGTGGTGCAGCAGACACCCCACACTCTGCACCAGGTTCAGGCAAGCCAGGAACGACAGGTAGATGTAGAACGCTCTCTTCACTGTAGGGGATAGGAAACATTAGGTTAGGTTAGGTTAGGTTGGGTTGGGTTGGGTTGGGTTGTGTTGTGTTGTGTTGTGTTGTGTTGGGTTAAGTTAAGTTAGGTTAGGTTGGCTTGGGTTGGTTTAGGTTCTGTTGTGTTGTGTTGTGTTGTGTTGTGTTGTGTTGGGTTAAGTTAAGTTAGGTTAGGTTAGGTTGTGTTGGTTAGGTTGGGTTAGGTTAGGTTAGGTTTCTGTTTGGTAGGTGTAGGTGTATGCATTGTTAGGTTAGGCAGGCATACAAGTCTAGCTGCTGTGTGGGGTAAGGGAGTCAGGTTAGGGATAGAGATGTTTGCCCAGTACAGACAATTCACGACAGGAAAAGAGATCAACTAAAACACAAACAAACAGAATAGAATTGTTGCTGCAACTAAAACACAAACAAACAGAATAGAGTTGTTGCTGTTTTTTCTCTCACTTGGAAACTAAAACACAAACAAACAGAATACAGTTAATGTTATTTTTTTTTCCTCATTTTCTTGGCAACTAAGACACAAACAGAATAATGTATGCTGCAAAATTTTAAAGTGAGTGTGAATGACTGGTTAACTTGTGACACTGACAACACAGAACTGGTAAAACTTCAAAACTCATATATTTGTAATTCTACTGTAATTAATTTGTAATCTATAACACATAAGCATAATCTACACTTATTTTGGTCTGGTTTTAAGATACTACTCATAATACACCTTTCAGCTGTAAAATGACCAAGATTAAATGTAACTGGTGTATAAATAGAATATAAAAAGGAAATGAGATAAACTAAGACATAAACAAACAGAATAAGGTTTTTTTTTCTCACTTGGCAAATAAAACACAAACAAACGACTGGTTAACTCAAGTGACACTGACAACACAAAACTGGTAAAACTTCAAAACTCATATATTTGTAATTCTACTGTAATTAATTTGTAATCTATAACACATAAGCATAATTTAGACTATTTTTGGTCAGGTTTTAAGATACTACTCACAATAAACCTTTCACCTGTAAAATGACCAAGATTAAAAATGTAATTAATGTATAAATAGAAAACAAAAACAACACACAGTCCAACACTCATGAAAATCAAACCAGAGCGCGGCAATCTCAGACCAAAAACTAAACAAAGAGAATAGTTTTTGTAGTTTTGTTCCTCACTTGGCAACTAAGACATAAACTAAGAGAATAGAGTTTTTGTAGCTTTGATCTTCACTTACTAGGCATCCACAGAAGAAAGAGAAACCGTTTCCGCAAACAGTCCAGCCTTAACACCAGGATGAACGAGTAGATCTGTGTGGCATGAGATTGTTCAGTACTAGCTTAGGTTAGGTTAGATAAGGTTAGGTTAGGTTGGGATAGGTTAGGTTAGGTTAGGTTTGGATAGGTTAGGAAAGGTTAGGTTAGGTTAGGTTAATTTAGGTAAGGAAAAGGTAAGGTAAGATTAGGTTAGGTTAGGATAGGATAGGTTAGGTTAGGATAGGTTAGGTAAGGTAAGAAGATAAGGTAAACAAACATACAATTTTTCACACACACACACACACACACACACACACACACACACACACACACACACAACAAACACCTAAAAACAAGTGACTATCAATACACACACACCCAAACACACCCAAAACACCCACTATCATTACACACACACCCAAACACACTCAAAACACACCCAAAACACCCACTATCATTACACACTCACCCAAACACACTCAAAACACACCCAAAACACCCACTATCATTACACACACATCCAAACACACCAGAACACTCAAAACACACAAAAATAACCAAAAATCATCACACACACACACACACACCAAAATAAATAAACAAATAAAAAAAACAGAATCCAGCCATACAAAACAAACACAAACACGAATCCAAACACCGAGACACCCAAACGCACAAACACACACCAGAGTAAACACCACCGAGGACGCCAGCCAGAAGAGTGACCCCCCATGGCCGAAGAGATCATAATTTTTGGCGGACACAAAGAAATCTGGGTCGGGCTCCAGAATCTCTAGCGCGCCCTGGACTGTGGCGTATGGAAGTGCTATCATCGACGTCACCACCAGGACGCGACGAATGCTGGTGTGGTTGTCCAGATGCCCTGTGAGAGAGAGGGAGAGGGAGAGAGAGAGAGAGATGGATGGGGAGGGAGGAAGGAAGGAAGGAAGGAAAGGAAAGGAAGAGAGAGAGAGAGAGAGAGAGAGAGAGAGAGAGAGAGAGAGAGAGAGAGAGAGAGAGAGAGAGAGAGAGAGAGAGAGATATGGTTAGTGTATGCATATATTTGTTCATTAGTATAAGTGTGTGTGTGTGTGTGTGTGTAGTGAAAATGAGTTTACATTAATCAAAACACTCCACCCCCGCAAACACCACCCAAACACACCCAAACACGCAAACAACACCCCAAATCAAATCCCAAAACACTCCTAAATCACTTCAAAACACCTAAGATCACCCCAAAACACATAAAAACACTACCAAACCATCCCAAAACACACCCAAACACCCAATATAAATCCCACAACACTCCCAAACACCCCAGATCATCCCCAAACACCAAAAAACACTACCAAAACACCCCAAAATACTTCCAAACATCCCAAAACACCCCAAATCACTCCCAAATACTCCAACACACCTCCAAATCACCCCAAACACCAGAAACCACTACCATAATGCCCCAAACCACCTCCAAACACCAAAAAACACTACCAAAACACCACAAAACATCCCCAAAACACTCCAAAATACTCCCAAACACGCCCAAACACAATCAAAACATCAAAACACAACCAAAACACCCCAAATCATCCCCAAACACACAAAAAAACACACTCAAACCACTCCAAACACGTACCAAAGAAGATAGCGAAGATGACCACACTCATTTCTGTGGTGAGGAGGAAGAAGCACACCACCACATACAGGAGCTTGTTGGCCACGTCCCCGCTGTGTGTGGTGGCACTCACTGTCATCGACACAATGCACCGCGCCAACGATACCAGAGTGTTCAGCCAGATCTGTTTAGGG
The DNA here is from genome assembly GCF_017591435.1 of Portunus trituberculatus. Classification (NCBI taxonomy): domain Eukaryota; kingdom Metazoa; phylum Arthropoda; class Malacostraca; order Decapoda; family Portunidae; genus Portunus; species Portunus trituberculatus. Next base: position 6,535,950 of record NC_059255.1, on the reverse strand, counting down.
GTTAGGTTAGGTTAAGTTAGGTTAGGTTAGGTTAGGTTAGGTTGGGTAAGGTTAGGTTAGGTTAGGTTAGGTTAGGTTAGGTTAGGTTAGGTTAGGTTAGGTTAGGTTAGGTTAGGTTAGATTAAGGTAAGGTTGGGTTGGGTTAGGTTAGGTTAGGTTAGGTTAGGTTGGGTTAGGTTAGGTTAGGTTTGGTTTGGTTTGGTTTGGTTAGGTTAGGTAAGATTAGGTAAGGTTTGGTTAGGTTAGGTTAGGTTAGGTTTAGTTAGGTTAGATTAAGGTAAGGTAAGGTTGGGTTAGGTTAGGTTAGGTTAGGTTAGGTCAAGATAAGGTTAGGCAAGGTTAAGTTAGGTTACTTTAAAATAGATTAGGTTGATTTAGGGTTGAGTTAAGTTAGGTTGTATTGATTTAGAATAGATTAGGTTGTTTTGGGTTAAGTTAGGTTAGGTCAGTCAGTATTAAACCAGATCGTTTTAGGGAGGTTAGCTTAGGTTAAGTTAGGCTAGTTAGTCAGTGCTCAACCAGATCTGTTTTGGAGGCGTTTGGTTAGGTTAGTTTTATTTTTTTTATGTTAGGTTAGGTTAGTTTATATATATATCACAGTGTTGAGCAAGATCTGTTTAAGAATAAAGTTAGGTTAGGTTACACACACACAAAGCACCACCATCCATACAATGAAAGACAAGGGAATACACACACACACACACACACACACACACACACACACACACACACACACACACACACACACACACACACACACACCAGGCCATAGAAGGTGGCATATATGGGGCTGTGGACGGCTCTGAGCTTGAGACGAGCACTGTTGATCTTCACCAATAACCCAATGAGGAACAGCAGAGTGGGGAGGAGCAGCAGCAGGTCCCACACACCAACCCTGCCGGACAGACACAGAGAAAGTTAACCACAATTATTAAAACCTTCACCATAAAATAACAATAACAATAATAATAATAATAATAATAATGTAAAGGAATATGTTGATTTGTGTTTAAAATATGTGATTCTGGAATAAGAGGAACTAAAAACTCTATCTAGTCATTCTTTCCCTATTTACACGGACTGTTTAGAATGACACCACATCAATTAAATCCAGTGTGGTGGCTGGCTTAGTTCAGTGATGGTTCCGCCAGGTGTCACCAGGTGTTCCCCGGGTGTGCCGCCAACATGCTGTCCCTTCATGAGGTGCCACATAAAAATAATTATTTCCATGATGTTTTGCTGGCATGACAAGTCTCGACAGTTATGAGATTCTGTGAGATGTTTGTTTGGGTGGCCATATTGTTACCCCAGGGGATGGCACCACAGGGGCTCTTCACCCACCTCCAGGACAGCTGATGGTGCAGGACATGTCTACTATTACTACTACTACTACTATTACTACTTACTTCCTTGTGTTCTTAAGTTCCTTCTATCTTTTTGTAGTAGTAGTAGTAGTAGTAGTAGTAGTAGTAGTAGTAGTAGTAGTAGTAGTAGTAGTAGTAGTGGTGGTAGTAGTAGTAGTAGTAGTAGTAGTAGTAGTAGTAGTAGTAGTAGTAGTAGTAGTAGTAGTAGTAGTAGTAGTAGTAGTAGTAGTAGTAGTAGTAGTAGTAGTAGTAGCCGCCGCCGTGGTGCCGTAGCCGCCGCCGCCGCCGCCGCCGCCGTAGTAGTAGTAGTAGTAGTAGTAGTAGTAGTGGTAGTAGTAGTAGTAGTAGTAGTAGTAGCAAGGTTACGTTAGGTTAGATTTTTTAGAAAAGTAGAAGAGAAGGAAGAAGAGAAGGAAGAGGAAGAGGAAGAGAAGAGGAAGGAGGAGGAGGAGGAGGAGAAAAAGGGGAAACAAAAGCAAAAGACAAAAAAATAATAAAAAAAATAAACGATATAACAATAACAATCTCCCCCTCCTCTCTCTCTCTCTCTCTGGTGGTGCATGCATGTGTTGGTGTCAGTCAAGTCGTGCCATCAGTACAGCAGTGAGCAGCCTTTGTTTGTTTATTGCAGGTGAACGCTGCAAAAAGTACTCTACACAAGACACGTATTGCTCAGTCACTCTCTCAAACACACGTCTTCTAGGAACAGATTAACCTATTTCACATTAATTCCTATGAGAAAAATTACTTTGGGTTGCGTTTAAACCTCAAATAATGTACAGTTTAGTTCAGTAAGTATGTTCATTTTAGGTGACTCTCAGACGACGCGATGCCTTCAGGAACATGTCTCTCACATAAATTGATAAATCCCTCCACATATTTTCAACACCACATATTCAACACTAAGGATTTAAACAGTGAGCTTCAATACAATGGAAAAAGAAATAGAAGGGAGTGCAGGAAGAGAATGAAATAGAAGGAAGAGAAATGGTAAAGCACTAATATATACATTGTGAAATTTCAATCATTAATTTTTCATCCTCCACATACATGAAGAATAGACGTGATGCATGAATATAGAAAAATAATTAAAAAAAAAAAAAAAAACACCAGTAACACAAACACAAAACAGGAGGAAAGTTATGAATGTATGTCAATATATGTAAAAACACTGAAAAAAACACAATTCATCACAAAAAAACATCAAACAAAACAAAACACACAAAAAAAAAAAATTACTGTATATATTTTCTAAACCACACGTACACACACACACACACACACACACACACTCTCTCTTTACCCAAACACTATCTTTCAATTATCCAACTCTCTCTCTCTCTCTCTCTCTCTCTCTCTCTCTCTCTCACACATGAACTGATAAAATTAAGAAAGTGAATTAAATAAAAGGAATAAATAGATAAATAAAAGAAATAATGAAAGAGAAACAAATAAGAATAAACAAAACAAATGACTAAAGAGAGAGAGAGAGAGAGAGAGAGAGAGAGAGAGAGAGAGAGAGAGAGAGAGAGAGAGAGAGAGAGAGAGAGATAACCATACAAAAATTGAGAAGTGAAACAAAAGAAAAAAATACTCACACACACACACACACACACACACACACACACAACAAAAACAAACAAGATTAAATTCTCGAGCAACAAAACACTGCAAAAAAACAATAAAAAAACACACACACACACACACACACCTTGAGTCCGCAATATCCAGGTACAGAATATATTTACAAAACTCCTCTTCATCCCCTTCATCTGGGTGTGGCAGAGGTGTGGTGGACCCATTAGTCCCATTAACTATGGTAGGAATAGTAGTAGTAGTAGTAGTAGTAGTGGTGGTGGTAGTAATCGTAGTAGTGGTAGTAGTAGTATTTAACCCTCCTCCACCACTTATATCTTCAACTGCCGCCATTTTCTCCCTTTCCTGGGTCTTCTAATGGTCCTCACATCACTATTTGCTCTATTTTGGGTCTTTTTTGCGTCTTTTTCCGAGATTTTATTCGTGAAACTTGTCTTGTTTTGGTTCACTGTCTCTAAGAAACTAATTGCTCACTGAGACGGCAACACTCGCTATAAGAACACTGATTATAAGGGTAATAGGATCGGATCGTATGTTTTTATCTCTGTTTATTTCATTATATCGTTTTTCTTGTTGTTATCTTACTGTTCTTTTTATTATCTGCATTTTGAGATACTTTTTGCTGTGGTTTGTTTCTTAATTACGTGATTCTAAGGGTAATAGGATCGGATCGTATGTTTTATCTCTATTTATTTCATTTTATCGCTTTTCTCATTGTTATCGTATCGTTCTTTTGATTATCTATTTTTTTATTTATTTATTTTTCTGGTTTTGGTTTGTTTTTTAATTGCGTGATTCTAAGGGTAAGAGAATCGGATCGTATGTTTTTATCTTTGTTTATTTTATTTTATTGTTCTTTTCACTTTTATCTTACTCTTCTTTTTATCTTCTATATTTTTATCTATTTTGTTGCGTTTCGTTTCTTTTTAATATCGTGATTCAGAGAGTAATAGGATCGAATCGTATATTTTTTACTCTATTTATTCAATTTTACTTTTTTTAAATCTTATCTTATTGTTCTTTTCATGTTCTACGTTTTTATTTATATTTTGTTGTGCCTTGCTTCTTAATTACGTGATTCTAAGGATAATAGGACCGCATAGTTTGTTTTTATCTTCATTTATTCCATTTTATTGCTTCTCACTCTAATCTTATTGCTCTTTTTATTATTTTATATTTTTTTTCTTTATATTTTGTTGTTTCGTTCCTTAATTTCTTGATATTGAGGATAAAAGGATTGGATTCTATGTTTTTATTTCTATTTCTTCCATTCTAATAGCCTTTTCATTCTTATCTTATTGTTCTTTTCATTCCCTTCCGTTTTTATCTATATTTTGTTTTTTTTTCCTTAATTACGTGATTCTAAAGGATGATAAGATTGGATTCTTTAATTTTTTTCCCTATTTCTCTCTCCCTCTCTCTGTCTCTCTCTCTCTCTCTCTCTCCAGCATTTTTTTTTATTCCTATTTTTAGTGTTTTATTTCTAAATTATGTGGTTTCAGGAATTTAATACAATCAGATTCTTTATTCTTATTACTTTTTAGTCTCTCTCTCTCTCTCTCTCTCTCTCTCTCTTATATACGTATTTATGTTTCCTCTATGACTAATATGTCTTAGATAAAATTAAAGATTCAGATTATATTGTTCTGATCTCCTTTTTATTTTCTCATCTATTTATTTACTCCAATTTATTCTTCTTATTGCAGGTTCTTTATATATTAGCATGAGAAAGACGGAATGAGAGAGAGAGAGAGAGAGAGAGAGAGAGAGAGAGAGAGAGAGAGAGAGAGATATCCTTATTTTTATCTTGCTTATTTCATTTTGTGGGTTCTTCTCTAATTTTGTGATTTTTGTAATTGATAATACATTTGTCTATCCTCTTAACCCCTTCAGTACTGGGACACATTTTTACCTTGAGATTTGTGTACCATTAGACCATTTTATTGACATTAGGAAGGGAGGGCACAAGATTAATGGCCACAGTCTTCACTATTTTAACCCCTTCAGTACTGGGACACATTTTTACCTTGAGATTTGTGTACAATAAGACCATTTTACTGACAATAGGAAGAGAGAGAGAGAGAGAAGATTAAGAGAGACAGTTTTCACTATTTTAACCCCTTCAGTACTGGGACACATTTTTACCTTGAGATTTGTGTACCATTAGACCATTTTATTGACATTAGGAAGGGTCTACGGAGGGCACAAGATTAATGGCTACAGTTTTCACTATTTTAACCCCTTCAGTACTGGGGCACATTTTTTACCTTGAGATTTGTGTACAATAAGACCATTTTACTGACAATAGGAAGGGTCTACGGAGGGCACAAGATTAATGGCTACAGTTTTCACTATTTTAACCCCTTCAGTACTGGGACACATTTTTACCTTGAGATTTGTGTACCATTAGACCATTTTATTGACATTAGGAAGAGTCAATGGAAGTCAGAAGATTAATGGCCACAGTCTTCAGTACTGGGACACATTTTAACCATGAGATTTGCGCACCATTAGACCATTTTACTGACATTAGGAAGAGTCAATAGAAGACACAAGATTAATGGCCACAGTCCTCACCAGTTTAATATAGCACTGGAATTCGTAAACTATCTTCGTCTATCAATTAAACTTTACTCTTTCCTTCGACATAATAAAGGAAGAAGAAATAGATAGAAATATTTCCTTATATTATTCACCAGTCAATTAATTCACATTTTTTTTACAATAATAATATACATCCAAAAATTTCTAAGGCTATGTACAATAATTGACTTTTTATTATAGCTTTTTGTTAAGGGAAGTTGTTGGTCTCTATTGTGCTGAGAGAGAGAGAGAGAGAGAGAGAGAGAGAGAGAGAGAGAGAGAGAGAGAGAGAGAGAGAGAGAGAGAGAGAGAGAGAGAGAGAGAGAGAGAGAGAGAGAGAGAGAGAGAGAGAGAGAGAGAGAGAGACACTGAATAGATAAAAACACAAATAAACCACAAAAATAAATAAGAAAAACAAAGACAAAAAAATAAATAAAAACAAGAAAAAAAACAAGAAAAAAAAACAATGAGACACAACTTCACCTAACACTACCTAATATGACCCAGAGTGACCCCAGAGAGAGTGACCCCCAGAGAGAGTGACCTTACTGACACCCCAGATGACCTTAGTGTAGATTGATGACCTTCCTGATGCGCTGGTGTGTGTATGGGTCGTAAGGGGTGCAGCCGCGGATAGTCGTCTCCTGCGGGTTGACGTAAATATCCGCAGCCAGTTCTTGAATGGGTATTTCCTTGTCTGTCTTGGCGATCTTCACAGCATCATCCACCTCCTTCCTCACCTCACTGTCGATTTTCTGCAGAGAGAGATAGAGAGAGTGAGTGTGATTTTGAAGGTGAGGAAAGAAGGGAGAGTGATTAAGGTGAGAACAGAAGTAAAGGGGACTGTGAGAGATGGAGAAAGAGAGAAGGAAAAGTAGGAGATAATGAGTAAGATGGAGAGGGAGAGTGATTGAGAAGATGAGAAGAAAAAGTAAAGGAAAATGAGTAATTGAGGTGAGAGAAGTTATAAAGGAGACTGTGGAAGATGGAGGTGAGAAAGAAAAGAGGGAGAGGGAGAGTAAGAGTGATTGAGAGTGACTGAGAGCACTTTTCCGCAGGGTGAGAGAGAGAGAGTGATCGTCATATTCCTAAATGCCTTCCCTTCTCCCCACGATAATTTTCAAGGCCACAGAGACGACTAGCCAGGTTTCGAAGACAGTTTTTCTTTCAATAAACTAGTAATCTCACCGATCAATGACTAGAAACATAAAAATACCATTAAAAAACATGAGTAGAGATAAGTAGCGGGGGATTAAAATAGTAAAGACTGTGGCCATTTATATTTTCACCACTAGAGCCTACCAAACGCAAATAAAATCGTCTAAACACACCCCCAAAAAAAATCAAGGTAAAAATGGGTCTTAGAACTGAATGGGTTAAATTGAACACTACCCTTTCTATAGACAAACTAACCAACAAACGAACATACCTTAAGCTCCTCTGCGGTAGCCAACCCAGCGCTGACAATCTGATCCTTAAACAACATAATAGGATCTCTTGTTTGCCGCACCTCCTGAATCTCGTCCCTGGTGCGGTAGGAGGTGCCAGGGTCCGACATAGAGTGGCCGTGGTAGCGATAAGTGGCCACCTCCAGCACCAGTGGCCCCCTCCCATGCCCCGACGGCCCTCCAGTGGTGCAGTAGTCAATGCTGTAGCGGAGAGCCTCTCGCACACTCAACACGTCCATGCCATCAATCTGTTGGGTATGGTAGGTTAGGTTAGGTTAGGTTGGGTTAGGTTAGGTTGGTTAGGTTGGTTAGGTTAAGATTAGGTAAGATTGAGTTAATTTAAACAAGAATAGATTGGGTTAGGTTGGGTTATTTGAGCTAAAGTAAGTTAGATTAGGTTAATTAAGGTTAGACTAGGTTTGGATAGGTTAGGTTAGGTTGGTTTAGCTTAGGTTAAGATAGGTTAAGTTACCCTAAGTTTGGTTGGGTTGGGTTAGGTTGGATTGAGTTCATTTAGGTTTCATTAGTTCAGGTTAGGTTAGGTTAATTGAAACTAGATTAGGATAGGTCAGGTAACATTAGATTAGGTTGGGTTGGGTTGGGTTGGGTTGGGATAATTTTTTAACTAGATTGTTATGTTTCGTTAAATTTGTTTAGTATTTAGATTAGCTCTAGTTATGTTAAGGGTTGTTTGAAGTGTGTTTTGGTGTGTCTGGATAGAAGAGGCCTGTGTTGTTTTATGATTGTTTTGGTGTGTTTGGATAAGAAAATAAGAGTGGTTTGGGTTGTTTTAAAAGTGTTTCAGTGTGTTTGGATAGAGAGAAGAGTGTTTTAGTGAGTTTAGATAGAAATTTGGTGTGTTTGGATAAAAATAAGAGTGATTTCGGATGTTTTATGTTTGTTTTGGTGTGTTTGGATAAGAAAATAAGAGTGGTTTGGGTCATTTTAAAAGTGTTTCAGTGTGTTTGGATAGAGAGAAGTGTGTTTTAGTGAGTTTAGATAGAAATTTGGTGTTTGGATAAAAATAAGAGTGATTTGGGATGTTTTATGTTTGTTTTGGTGTGTTTGGATAAAAATAGTATGATTTAGTGAGTTTAGATAGAAATTGTGGGTGTTTTAGAGCATTTGATACATTTACAAGACAGAAATTGTAACCACACACACACACACACACACACAAACGCACCCATATCCCCGGCACATAGTCTCCGCGAGTGTAGTAGTTAACAGAGGCTGAAGCGCGGTCCACACTGGTGCCCATCCCGTAGCCGTTGTTCTCGCAGATAAACACAGCAGGGAGGTTCATCAGCTTGGCCATGTTGTAAGCCTCGAACAGCTGGCCCTGAAGATAGAGAGGGTAGGTTAGGTTGTTAGTTTTTTCTTTTCTTTTCTTTTTCTTTTTTTAAGTTTTTTCTTTTCTCTCTTTTTTTTTTTTTTTATTAGGTAAAGGTTAGTTGTAAGCCTCGAACAGCTGGTCCTCAAGATATATGTGATAGATTAGGTTAGGTTAGTCTTATTTTCTTTTTTCACACACACACACCCCCAACACCCTATCGTACCCCACCCCAACCCCAACACACACAAACACCCACACCCCCTAACACACCTGATTTGCCGCACCATCACCATAGAGGGACACACAGATAGCCTTGCGGTCCAGGTACTTATTTGCCAAGGCCACACCCGCCCCGACAGGCACCTGGGCTCCCACAATGCCATTCCCGCCAAAGAAGTTCTTGGTGTACATGTGCATAGAGCCGCCTTTGCCACGTGCCACACCCTGGGATCGCCCGGTGAGCTCCGCCATCACACCTGTGGGAGAGAGAGAGAGGAGAAGTGTAGGTTAGGTTCGGTTAAGTTAGAGCAGCATTTCTTAACTTTTTTACCCTTGCGTAACCCTTAAAAATAAATTACATGTCTCGAGGAAGCCCTGTGCAAAAAACAAAAATCTACACCATATACTTCTCATTTTATTTTAATGTTATTTCATGTGACAAATATCATAATATAAATTTCTGAATAACTGGTTTAAGGAAAAATGATATACGTATTATATTACAATAACCAATGATGTATTGTGTGTGTTTAGTTATGTTATGTGTATGAAATTAAATAAAATGTCAAAAAGTGCATTAGTTTATCTCACTCATTCTTGCGGAACTCTTAGGGTTGTATTCCAATAAACCAAAGCAGCTACTATTATTATGAACACAGACACACAGACACATGGAGAGATAACAAGGAGCTGTTACTAAGAGATGAAGTCACCAATAGAAGCATAAGATGTCATAGTAAACAGTTGAGGATGGGAAGATGCCTCAAGGACATGACAAAATTGAGCTTTCCACAAAGAAGTATAGCGGCGTGGAACAGCCTGAGTGAAGGTGTGGTGTCAGCAAGGAGTGTGCACAGCTTGAAAGAAAAGTGTGACAAATGTAGATATGGAGACAAGGCCACACCAGCGTAATGCCCAGGCCATGGAAAACTACAACTAGGTAAACACACACAAACACGTACCCACAACAGAGCAGCCCATGACATAAGCCCAGCCGTGGTCCCTGTAGGCAGTGATGACAGAGTCCTCGGGTCGCAGAGCACCACGGATCCCCACACAGATTGCCTCCTGACCGCTGTACAGGTGACAGAACCCTCGCACTGCCTACAGATGGAGGAAATACAAGTTACTTTTAAGAGGGGTCACTTTTGGAGAGGTTGGGTTAAATTAGACTGGATTATATATGTACATGCAGAAGGTCAAATATAGGTCAAATACACACACACACACACACACACACACACACACACACACACACAAATATCAGGGTAGGGTTGAATTACATGGACAAGAGCATGATGAAAAATACCATAACCACTATGATAAGACCCAGACTAGAATATGCAGCAGTGGTGTGGTGTGGTGTGGTGTGGTGTGGTGTGGTCACTATACAGGAAGGACATCAGGAAACCAGAAAGACTCAAAGGGACTGCTACAAAGATGGTGCCAGAAATGAAGGACCTTCCCTATGAAGAAAGACTGAAGGAAATGGAACTACCAACTTTGAAGGACACACGGGAGAGAGGAGACCTAATAACGATGTACAAGTTAGTGAACGTGTGGAAAAGACAGACAGACAGACAACACCTGGTGACACTGACTGAAGATGGAGACAGACAAACAAGAGGACACTCCAAGATCATGAAAGTCAGTGTGTGAGGAACATTAAAAAGCTGAATTTCCCACACAGGACGGCGGACATCTGGAACGGCTTGAGTGAAGAGATTGTAGCAGCAGAAAGTGTGCACAAATTAAAGGAAAAATTGGATAAATGTAGATATGGAAACAAGTCACTAGAAACCACACTCGAGCCCTGTAAACACACACACAAACAAACACAAACCTTCTCCTTATACAGATTCCCCGACGCACTTTCGAGCCTCCTAATAATTTGCATCTGGCGGTAATACAAGAGTGCGTCGTCCCTAGTGCAGGTGGTGGAGGCCTGGGGTGGCTCATCAAGGCGGTGAAGCTTGTAGGGGCGTGTCTCGAAGCTTGCCTCATTGTTGGTGCTCCCTCCCGCCCCCCTCACGGCTGTCATGAAGGGAGCCAGGGCGCGCTATGGGGACGGCAAGATTAGGTTAGGTTAGGCTGGATTATATTGGGTTAGGTTAGGTTAGGTTAGGTTAGGTTTTATTTATTTATTTATTTTTCATA